>NC_139942.1:29402419-29512419 GCF_963454915.1 Gymnoscopelus microlampas | reverse complement strand
ACGTAGGGGATCAGAAACACCCCTCCACCGTTCTTGTAGGCAAGGTAGGGGAAGCGCCACACATTACCCAGGCCCACGGCGAAGCTCATGCAGGTCATGATGAAGTCCAGCTGTCGGGTCCACGTCTGCCTCACGGGGGCGGCGTTGCCCTGCACTGATGATGTCTTCTTCGTCACCATAACCTCCTCCAAGCCATGTTTCTCCAGTCCCTCTTTCTCCAGTCCCTGTTTCTCCAGTCCCTCTTTCTCCAGTCCCTGTTTCTCCAGTCCCTGTTTCTCCAGTCCCTGTCGTTGAATGACTGCTTCACTGTCTTTTTATACTGCACTTCAGTAAATAGGAGCATCAGGCGATGACATCACTGGTAACTGTGTTGTCACTCTACTTCAGACAACATGTAGGTCGGGACCCCCAGGGTGGTCCCCACATGATTTTGGGGGGGTCCCCAGATGACACTGAAGTGATAATTTAAGGACTTTTATTTAAGGATTTCTAATACCTTAAAAAAACAGGAAAATTAAATGAAAAAATACCATTAGTGCATCAAAAGTTAACAGCAAACTATACTATCGGTATACTATCGGGGTGCAGTTAGGGTTTAAGTGAGCTTGTAGATCTGCTATTTTTGAAAAATCTTGAAAATATGTGCAAACCTTAACCTGAATATATATAATTTTAAAGCGAACATTTGTAACTCAAATCTTTGCTTCTGGGGGGTCCCTGGAACAAAATATTTTGAGATGGGGGTCCGTGGCCAAATATAATTTTGGCGTTCCTTGACATGAAAAAGTTTGAGAACCACTGCTCTAACCATTCAGCTATGGCCGCCCTTGTACCTCCTAAATTGTTCTTAAAAAGTCCTGTGTTAATTTAACTCTGGATAAAAAGTCAAAGGGTCAAAGTGCATGAAATCACATCAAGCCCTACACCATCTCTCTAAACAACGAAAACAAAACACTAAAATATTACTCAAAACATTGCTCATGAATTTTGAATGGCAGACTGATGTGACAGCAGATACTCAGAAGATAACCAGCATGATTTTGAGATACTGTTTGCTTCACTGCTCAGTTTAATCTCTTCCGTTTGTCCTTTGAACATTGCTTTTCACATGTTGGGATAATTATTCATGAACGCCCACTGCAGCGGAAGAAAATGCCACCTGCTCAAGTATTTTAGTCAGGTGGAATATTACAGCTATTTCTGAAAAAGGTGTTGTATGTGACAGAGTGGTTCAATATTACCAGTGCTCCAACAAATTATGTTGCGCGGTGCCACAGGGTACCAGCAGGCTGCCTTCAATGGCTGCATGAAAACTTACCACCAACGTTTCCATATATGGAGTAGAGACGAATAGAGTTTATATGGAAATTTGCCTCCGGGCCCACTATGACAGATCTAAGAAAAACACGTTATTACAGAACAACCTGATTCTTCAACACTGATATGTCTTTGTGTCTATTGATTGCACATACTTCGGTCTGCTACTCATATTTGTATGTTTTTGGTTTCCTTTTTGGCATATTTTAAATTACTTAGTATTGTGAAACTTCCTATGATGTTGATGCTATCTTGGCCAGGTCTCCCCTGTAAAGAAGGGGGAAGAAGAACGTTTTTTTTTACTGTAACTAACTTCATTAGGATTTCCTGTAAAAAAGAACGCTAAATAAAGATAAAACAAGTGCCAGAGCTTGAAATTCAGAAACACAACTCACATTGGTAAGAAACTCCATGTTTATGAATTCAACAAGGAGATGGAATGTAGGATCAAAGATTTGTTGCAAACATTCTTTGTGACACTGGAGATTCTATAGTACCTCCCACATGGCACTTTATCTAAATTCACTTAGAAGACAATGTAAACAGAGACATTGTAAACAACTGTTAGACAACGACTGTTGTCTCTTGCGGTTTACCAGTGATTTTACTAGCAATGTTCACAATCTGTGGCAGTTCATTTCTGTTACTGACAGAGGGTTTGCCATACCAAATATAGATCTTAAACATCTCAAAACCTTTGATGAGGCTTTTGTATACAGTGCCAGCAACTCCCAGTTTTTTTGCTCACAGCGACTATTAACCCTTTCAGACCGAGAACGCATCTGTGTCATTTTACGATTTATTTGGCTATTCAAAAATAATAGATATACAAGCTCATAGCGCGGGGGGTGCTTCTGGGTGTTCCGGGAACTAAATATTTTACAAATTTTCGCTTTAAAAAATAAGATCTTGCCACGAATTTTCACGATTTTTCAAAAATAGCAGATCTACAAGCTCATAAAGCTATGAGCTTGTAGATCTGCTATTTTTGAATAGCCCAAAGAAATCTAAATATGACACACAGATGCGTTCCCGGTCTTATATGGGTTAAAGAATCCTAAGAGGCATTGTGTGAGCTGTGTGATCTGTGTGTCTATCGCACAGATCACTGGCACGGTAATTAACAGGCCCTAATTAACAGTAGATATGGCAGAAGGGAACAAGTTACTGTTTTGTGTTATGAATATGCCTAGAGTGTGCTGACGAGGTCACAAGGTCATAGATGTGTACTGTATGTAGTGTGTCTGGCTTATGGAATCCCATTCATTCAGAGAAGCCTATTATACTTTGCATACATGAACATGTACACATTCCTGTAATTTAGCGCCCACACACACACACACACACACACACACACACACACACACACACACACACACACACACACACACACACACACACACATTGCACCAAGCGAACATGCCCTGGGCCCTAGTCAACCCAGGTGACCAGGGAAACAGATGTATTAACATACCAGAGGTTAATTAAAAACTGAAAACAGGCAACCGTGCAAACACGCACACACACTGCACTTTCATACCAATTAGCTGACACACTTCAACCAAAGCAAAACTGTGTGTTTGCGCGTTTGAAAGAGGAATATGTGCACTCTAGTCTAGTCTGTGTGTGTGTGTACCGTCCTGTGAATCACTCCATTGCATGTGAGTTCGGTGTGCCTTATATTATTAGTCTGCATGTACCTTCAGGATAGCTTAGTCAGCCAGGACGGCTGTGAGTGGGACTCGGACGGCAGCGGCTGGGGTCGTTATTGTGCCGGCGACCTCCAGTCGTCGGCGGCCCCGGTGTGTGACGGCGCTCCCCTCTCCCCTGTGCGCGGCCACCAGGTGCCTCAGGACGAGTGGAGCGGCTTCTCTCCCCTGGGCAAGGAGGACGACATCCCCTGCCGGCGGATGCGGAGCGGCAGCTACGTCAAAGCCATGGCCGAGGACGACAGCGGGGACTCGGACGGCAGCCCCAAGCCCTCGCCCAAGGTCCAGGCGCGGCGGGCCAGCTACCTGAAAGCCACACAGCCCTCCCTGACGGAGATGACCACTTTACAGTAAGAGAGTTTCTCATTTCTTCCATTGTTTTATTCAATTTAGCTTGTCTTTCCCTCCCTTCCCGTGTTGCCTGACCTTCACTGCGTTGTCATTATGTCTACTTATTCTTTCTTCCACCCTCCATACTTGATGCTTATTACTGCATGTCAGTCAGTTTTGTTCTCCATTCCTACGCTCCTCTCCTCCTTCAAACCTGTCCTTTCTCTGATTGTGCATTTCATTCCTGCTTTGCTGTTTCCTTTCATCCTTTCTTTCTTTCCATCCTTCCTCCATTATTACATGGTTATACTTTTGACCTTAGCATGAGTCCTTTGTCATGAGAATCGAACTCCAACAAATGACATTAGCAAGTTAATAATTTGACTGAATGTTAATTTGCTCTCATGACATGGATCCTTGTCAGATAGCTAATTGGTTTAGACAGCATAGGCTACATAATTCAACGTGTGTGGTGCTGTAGTCCAGTGACTCTATGCCTTTTCTAATTTCAAGGACCCCCAGTTCCGTCTGGAGCCTGCACTGTAAAATGCTCAGTGTTAATTTAACTCTGAGTTACAGACCCATAACGGTCCATTTGGTTTCTACAAGGATGCATAGGATTCCCCAGACCTCAATCGAGAAACCCTGCTGTAGTCCAATGAGTGTTTGTGAGAGAGTGAGCGTTTGTGGTTGTGTTCTGTCTCCCTGTTGTGTTTTCATGTATTTGTTGTTTCCTAGTTATAGTTAGTGTTTTACTTTTCAGTTGTGTTCCTTTAATTCTGAAGTAATGTTGCGTTCCTTGTTTCCTTGTTAGGTGTTTCTTTACACTCCTGTACCTTATTTTGTAGTTTCTAGTGTCTCCTGGTTTCCTCTGTTGCTGATCTGTACTGTCTTGTCTAACCCGTCCTGTGATTAGCCAGTGTTTCCACCTGTGTCCTCTTACTACCCCAGCCTATCCCAGTGTTGATTGTCCTGTTGAGTTCACCTGTGTCTAGTTAGTCCTTGTGTATTTATACCCCCCTGTTCAATGTGTCAATGCGAGTCCATTGTTTTGTTTTTTTATGATTCAACCTCTGCCTCATCCTGACTTTGGGTCCTACATTCTATTCTAACCGTGACAGTGGTTGGGGACAGGCCAGGATGCCTTGTCATCAGTTAACTGTGGATAACATGGCTGAATTTTCAAAAGGGGGGGGGGGATTGAATTCATCAGACAACTGTTGTCAGTCAACTTATTTGTTGTTCTCTCACTATAGTGTCGAAGCCTGATTTTGGTCGTTCGAGTTGTGCTTGTTATCAAAGCCTGTTTTCTGTAGTTGCTGCTTTTGGGGTGCAATACGTTAGTCCGACAGCGCATTCCTCCGACAGCGCAGTGCTCCGACATTAAACGGTAAACCCGAACCAAACCCGCACCCTAACCCTAACCGCACGCGGATGCCACATAGTCGGAGAAAAGGTCTGTCGGATTAACGCATGCCTCCCCTGCTTTTGTTTGGTTTGGCCTGCTGTTTGGTTAAAGGACAGCATACCGTGCCAGCCTTATACAGAAACACCATTCAACATCTACAGTACCTTCAGTGGGACTGAACAGAGCTACTGTACTAGCTCTGTGTGGAGCGAGCCATGCTTCCATGAAAAGTCTAATAGTTTGCTGAAATAACGGATATTAGCCGAAATAAACATCTTTCTCAATAATGTCTACTGCTCCTCAGATATTCTTATTAAAGGTAAATGCCAGCAAGGGTCTCTCTTGTAAAAAAAAAGAAGTAAAATGAGCTCATTATCACAGCCAGCTCTCTATGTATCATCAGTCAGTTGGTTGCTCAGTCCTACTGAGCAACCAATGTGGAAAAGGTGTGGGTGTCTTATCAAAAGACAATATTCGAACATGGAAATCAGTTGGTTTCTGCGTACTTTTATTTGTAGGCGTCTAGATGGTAAAATCTAGAGACGCTTAAAAGAGTTTTTGAAAGTTTAGTAAGGTGGAATTATGCGTCATAGTGACGTAATGACTTTGACTGCCTGCCGCCTTACTGCGCAGGCACTGCTTTGGCCACCCACACAAAAGCCTGAATTATTGTTCTGTGTCGTGTCACTGTAATGATTTATAGGTCTTTGTAGGCTTTACCCGGTGCATGACTAGATAGCAGTGCTGTGCATTCATTATAGAAACCCCTCAAGTAATCGTGTTTGTGCCACAGACTGGTTGGTAACAGCGAGTGTGAGGAGAAAAGTTTGCACTGGAAATGGCTTTCCTAGATGAAGTCCATTCGTCAAGCATTACTGAAAAGAAGATTACGTCAGAGGAGTTGCTCCGTCCAGACCACTGAACATGAGGAGACAGAAATCGCTGTCCTTGTTTGTCAAATGCGAATAGATCAGAGATGATTTAGTACATGGGTCGAACACATTCATCATTCATTGTCCCATTGGAGCTCACCCAGAGAGATTGGCAAAGTGACCCAAGCAGACCAACCACAGTTCTCAGTGTTCACAAAACCCAGACACACATAGTTACGTTAGTACGTTAGTAGAAGAAGTACATGCAAGTGTACAGTAGCTCTCTGTGTAGAGACACCACAGACATGACAGGTGACATGCTGTTCACCTGTTATGAACGAACAATAACATATATACAATAACATGAACAATATAGGGACACCAGGGTTAAAGTCTTCCGACAGTCGTGCCTTTATCTGATCAATTATTTTAACATTTCAATGGAATTGCCCTTTATTCTTATACCGCTTTGAATACAGCTCCCCAAACAACACACATTTATGAAAGCTGGAATACCTAAGCTTATAGCTCAAAATGTACATGAGCAACATTGCTGTAAATGTGCAATGTATTCATTGGTGCAGATCAACTTTGATATTGAGATTTCACCCTCAGTTCTGTGGTTTCAGATACAGCCACAGTGAGGTGTGTGAATACCCCTATCTCTCCCCAGCCGCCCAAGACCTACAGTAGAGCGGAAGGCCAGAAATATCACCTCCCCCTAATTAACGTCTCACAGCCCCAGATAGTTAAGAGTAATTACAGCCAACAGCCTGGGGACTATATACAGTAGCTCTCTTTCTCTCCTTCTGATGGCCTCCTTCCTTTTCTTGTCCTTTCTCCTTTTCTCTCTTTTGCAATTTATTACACACTCTCTCCTTGTGTCTATCTTGGTGTACTCTCCTCGCTTCTCCTTGTTTTGTTTCCACTTTTCACACTGTTACATAAATGCTGCTTTAAACGAAGACGCCAATTGCATATAGGATTCCACTCGGATCTTGGTACTACATTGTAGCCCCGGAGCCAATCAATAATCTATACAAAAAGACTCTTCAATTGAGGCTCTGTAGCCTGGGGGCAATTATGTGCTTACATGAACAAAGACTACCGTTTCCCTACAATTCTCTACACATGGCAGCAACTATAAAGTGCAAAGACGTCTGTACTTACGATATGTGTCAATGCTCCTTCTTCTCCAGGAAATGGTGGGAAATGATGTAATATGGTGAATCCATCTCATTATCAGCAGTCAACGTCAGTGTTGATTTCGTCAACTAAAACTATGACGAAAAATGTTCATTGACTACCTTTTTTCACTGACGAAAACTAAATAAAGACTAAATAAAAACTAAGCTACGATGACTAAAACTGAGACTAAATATATTGACAATTTTCTCAAGAAATAAAAACTTGACTAAAATGTTAGTGAGGGACGAGTGGAGAAGAGATCCAGTGTTGCGCTCGGGTGTTGCACTCTGAAAATAGCAGATCTACAAGCTCACAATACGCCGCGCTGCGACGCATTGTGAGCTTGTAGATCGGCTATTTTCAGCGTGCAACTAAGTGTAAAATCAGCCATTACGAGGCCATCAAGGACCGCTAAAATACATTTTAGTTGACTAAATCAACCGTAGATTTAGTCGACTATAATCTTAAGATATTTAGTCGACTAAAACTAGACTAAATCTAAAACATTTCAGATCTTTTTTTATTATTTCAAAAATTATATAAAATCGTTGAAATTGCCAATCTACAAGCTCTCAATGCGATGCGTTGTGTGCTGCTATTTTTACTACTTTTGTGTGACACTCTTGTATGATGAAATAGGGCATACATTTACTCAAAGGTTTCTGCCGGACAGCAACGACTTGTACACTGAACACTGATTAACATAGCTGTTTTTGCAGTGGACAGTGGAATGCTGTGGAACAAAAATAGTCTTGCTTCTATTCTGGCAGAGAAATGCCTGGAGTCTTCACCTTTAATTCCTCCCCTGCGCCTACATTGTTGCAACAGTATGCTCAAAGGTTGTAATTTCAAATGAACATTAAACAGCAAATTGATTGAATTGAAAGAGCTCTGACCTCGGCCACGCCGCGCTGCGACCCCTGTTGCATTTTGAGCATATTGCTTTTGTCATGCAAGACGTGCAGCCGTCACCTGGAAAATCAATAACAATCAATCAATAACAAATCGAAATGATAATGCATTCATTCCAACTGAAAAGAACCTTGAGGATTTATATTAAGGATACAAAAACACACACTCCCAGATGGATATACTGTACAATGTGTATGAGAAAAAAATAGTAACAACTGGACCAGAAAATGAATAATATATGCATTATGAATTTTGGTTGTCTTTGTAACTTCCCTAACCCATTAAAAGCATCTGTGTCATTATAGATTTTAGCCATATGTTATACTTTGACTATTCAAAAATAGCAGATATACAAGCGTATATTTTACAAGCGTCATTTTAACTCAAATCTTTGCTTCTGGAGGTTCTGGAACTAAATATTTGGAGATGGGGTCGGCGGCCAAATACATATAATTTTGGGGTCCTTGACTTAAAAAAGTTTGAGCACCACTGATATTGCAACATGTTTTTCAGAAAACTGTTAGGATTTAGAAGACAATTTTTAGAACTGGCCTCAGGTCTGAATGGGCTAATATCACAAACACATTGGAAACTCAAGTCTCTCTCTTTCTCACCCTCACACATGCTCGCTGACCTTCACTAACACCCTCTTTTGTATTCACATAATATCATCGCTGTCGGGGAGAAACCTCATATCTCATATATGTTTCAACGTTTTTGCAAATGAATGCCCTACTTTGTCACACAACAATGTCACACTAAAGTAGCAAAAATAGCCGATCTGCAAGCTTACAACGTGTCACATCGCGATGCGTTGTGAGCTTGTAGATCTGCTATTTTCACCCAAAAAAATGTGTTCCTGAAATTCCTGAAAAAGTAACCGTTTTGGACATACAAGGTTTCTGGCAAACAGTGACGATATAAAAACAAAACGTAAGCGATCCAGCCGTCAGCAACGACCCGGAAGTAAGGTAGCTGCGTGGGTGGTCTTAAGTGAGTTTATGTGTTCATGGTGGTGGGTGACGCGGGATGACCAGCTCAGCAGGAGAGAGAGCCTGCAGTAATGGAGGGGCATCTTGTCACAGCTGCCTCCGATTGGCACAGCCTCCTCTATTCCTGGACCCTGGCATCTATTATGCAGAGGGAGGAGAGGAGATGGCAGTTAGACAGACAGACAGACAGACAGACAGACAGACAGACAGACAGACAGACAGACAGACAGGACCCTTTAGTTGTTGTTGGGGTATTTGTCACTGTAATTTGTAAAAGTGTGGAACATTGTCCTCTGCATTTCCCCGTTCTAACTATTAGGAGCAGTGGGCCCTATTAACCCATTAAAACCAGGAAAGACATTATTTTATACTTTGGCTATTAAAAAATAGCAGATATACAAGCTCATGTCACTTCGTGCCGTGCTATGAGCTTGTAGAGCTGCAATTTTTTAATTGTGAAAATCTGTGCAAATCTTTGACTATACATATTTTTTAAGGCGAACATTTTTATCTCATACATATTTTGAATATGGGCTTGGAAGGCCTGCGAAGGCAGTCGGTGACAATGCTATGCCCACTGTTCTTTATGTACCGTATATATTAGGACGCGCGAATTGTGAATTATATGATTGGGGAATGTTGTTGCCTACACAAAACAGCCTGGACTAAATTGCAAGTTGCTATGACAGGTTGACAGCATACAGCACAGGAAACATGTCACCAGGATAATTGCAGTTCTGAACATGAAGGATGTATGAAGTCATGTACCTAATGGTTCAGTGCAAATAACCCTATTACAGAAAACACTGTAGATGTGCCTGAGGCTGTGATTATTGGCGGTGTAAAGTAACTAAGTACATTTACTCCAAGTATTGTACTTAAGTACAATTTTGAGGTACTTTTACTTTACTGGAGTAAAGTATTTTCAATACTTCTACTCCACTATATCTCAGAGGAAAATATTGTACTTTTACTCCACTACAATTATTTGAAAACATTAGTTACTAGTTACTTTGCAGATTTAGAAATGATTACATGATAAAACATACATTAACCACTTTAGTCCTATTTTATACCTAGGCTGTTTGAAAATAGCCGATCTACAAGCTCACAACGCGTCGCATTTTACTTTTGCTACTTTCAGTACATTTTGATACCAATACTTTTGTACTTTTACTCAAGCAAATTTTGAATTTGGGACTTTTACTTGTAAAAGAGTACTTCTACATTGCAGTATGATACTTTTACTTAAGTAAAACATTTTGAGTACTCTTTCCACCACTGATTATTGGTGAAGTCAACGTGTCCTTTGTCTTCTCTGCTTCTTGCCAGGATTTCCACCGAGCACTCCCCCAAGCTGCAGATTCGGAGCCACAGTTACCTTCGTGCGGTGAGTGAGGTTTCCATCAATAGAAGCCTGGACCACACCCTGGACCCCAAAACCCTCCTCAACCCCAAATCGCTGTTGTCCTCTGCCGAATACCGCTCGCGCAACGAAAGCTACATGAGGGCTATGAGCACCATCAGTCAGGTTGGTTTGGCAATGCCGCCGCTGTGCCGACAATCGGCGTATGCAGGCAGGCCCCTGCCAGAATTGTTTACCCACGCGATGGCAGTCTTTGTGCCTGGGGTGGCACAAATAGTGTTTGAAACCGTCTTTCCAAGCACTTTGTTGGTAAATCTGTACCGAGTGCTGATTCCCCATATTGTACAGTGTCAGGGACGTGCACAGACAGACTCTAGGTGGTGCTAGAGCACCTGCCCTTTGCCCTCTTGACCAGAAGTGCCCTTTTGAAAAAAAGGGGAAAAAAGTGTTTTTTTTCCAGTTTACAGCAGGTGTCTTCAACAGGGGGTCCGGGACCCCTAGGGGGTCCTCAGAGTTACAAGCTCACAACGCCTCGCGCTGCGAGGCGTTGTGGGCTTGTAGATCGGCTATTTTTGGCAAAGAGGGTATAGGTGTAGAGGGAAAAAAGAGC
Source organism: Gymnoscopelus microlampas (assembly GCF_963454915.1). Classification (NCBI taxonomy): domain Eukaryota; kingdom Metazoa; phylum Chordata; class Actinopteri; order Myctophiformes; family Myctophidae; genus Gymnoscopelus; species Gymnoscopelus microlampas. Next base: position 29,501,715 of record NC_139942.1, on the reverse strand, counting down.
AGACCAAGTAAACAAAAAAAAGTATAATTTACTTGAGCACCTGCCCCTCAAAATGTCTGTGCATGCCACTGTACAGTGTGTGCGATTAGTGTATATCACAATCTGGGGGGAAAAGAATCCTTGATTTTCACTTTACAACATCCCGTGTTCAAGTGCCAAGTTGGCTCATTTGGGATGACAAAAAAAGAACTCGGGTGATTTGGTTTAAAGACCGCTTTGCATCATCGCCTGTTACAGTATATTGTTTCCCTTGTTCAAGAATGTTATAACTGGTTTCAAACACTATGTCTGCATGTGTGCCCCATAAGGGCCCTGCGGAGGAAGAGGGCGATGTCCATTTCAGTTCCAGTCCAGTCCAGTCAAAACCAGACCCATCCATGACGTCAGACTCAACAAATTCATCTGACAAGATGAATTTGGAACCTTTTTCCGTGTTTCATACCTTAGATTAAAAAAAAAACAGAAAACAACCCCTAAAACAACTTGTGAAAGGAGGCAGTGTGATCAATCAGCAATATTTTGTCATTTCATTACTCATAATACAGTGTCTGTTTGAAACATTGAGTAAATCTATCCATGTAATTTTCAATAGCAAAGACCTAGCCTTCTTTGTTAAACAGTAAAGCAAGGTGGCTAAACAGATGTCACTCATTATATACAATTTCATACTCATCTCCCTACAACCTTGTTTTTTCCCTTCTCAGACACTGTTAAAGTGTTAATAGCCCACTGTAATAATAATAATAGTGCTAATGTAAGTAGTAGTATAGCACACAGCAGTGGCGGCCATTTTGTGGTGCCACAGATAGGAAACCAATTCATTTTTCTTGGTTCCAGGCTTAAAACAATTTATATAAATAATTTCGTCAATCTCTACGGGAAAAAGGAATTGGCTTTATATCTGTGGCACTACAAAATGGCCGTCACTGCTATGCCAAATAGAAGCTGTAATTTTGTTAAGGGCAAGAAAAATAGAAAATGCTATGAAAAAATGGACTCCAGTCACCATCAGTAATAGTCCTCCTAGATTGATACCAGCATATTGGGAGCCGAGCCCAGAAGATGCCTGGAAATTGCTGCTTGTCAGAAAACGGCAGAAAAATCACCCGACTTCACCCCGAAGACAGAATCATCCCCTTTGTATTCTGACAATAGCTTTTCAAACTGTCAGTCTTGTAAACCCCAGATGGTTGGACCGAACCATGTAGAAAACGAACAGTATGAGATGCACAGCTGCCATGTGTAAATGTGTCACTGCATTGAGTGAAGGAAGAAACCCAGAGATGTTTATTTGTCCCTAACTCAGGTACAGTACAAGCATCGAAACATTGGTGGAACGTGTTCTGCAAAGACTGTGCTAACACAACAATACAATATTATAATAATAATAATGATAATAATACCGAATGTACTGAAACAAAAGATATAGACAAGATAAAAAGCTCTTTGAAGTTCCTGATCTCCTGCTGATCGGGAACACTTTAAATTTGGCACCCGCTGTCAAAATCCCAGATTTGTTGTTAGATCATATTATTTTAGTCTTTATTAAAGATATCGTCAGGAACTCAGGTCTATAGCGTGACATTTTTGATATGTGGTTCGGAAACAGACGCCCAGTGCCAATGCTGTATGACCAAGTCCCATGGGCTCTACAGTGACGGGGGAGGTCACAGACCTGACAGGCCCTTGTCAAGCTTCAGATTGCTCTGATCGGGGCCGGCCGTATAGCTGAGTGGGCAGAGAAGCTGTCTGGGAATTGGAAAGCTCGTCAGTTTCGACCCTTGGCTCACCCCGGTCTACATGTCAAGGTGTCCCCTGAGCAAGAAACTTAACCCTATAACAGCCCTCCCGTGCTCTCATCTGAGCCAGAGTGGCCATCTGCCGGGTAAAGCAGTAAAAAAAGTAATTTCCCCTCCCCCAAGGGGACCAGAAAAATACTCTCTTTTCCTTTTCCTCTTCTTGGCTGGCTAGCCATTTGGTGGAGCTAACCCTGTCTTAGCCTCACCTTGAACCCATACAGGCAATCGTCTTTGAACGTATGGCACAAAGAGCCACCCATTAACCTGTTTGACCCTCATTAATAAACTGCCTTTTATTAATATCTTCCCCAGCATGGATCCATAGCTATAAAGAGTCCATTAACCGGCTCTCTCTGTTCTTAAACAGGTCCTCGAGTCATGATTGAGGTCCATACAATTTTAATGCAGTCGGTGTGAAAATTAAAGACCGCAATGGGAAAATGAAAGGGGTTGAAACGAACTGTTAGAGGGGCGTGCGTGCTCGTACGCGCTCTCGCGCACGCACACACACACACACACACACACACACACACACACACGTGCATGCGACAGAACATTTAGCGTGAATGGAAATTGAAAACCCATCTCCTCAGTGTGAACTGGGTGACCGCCATACTACTATATGAAACCATCCTTGAAAGTCTTCACCTCTTCAGCCTCATGCTTAATTTATACTTCTTCGAATGACGGTGTCTCGTGCCAAAAATAGACGATCTATAAACTACTGAGCTTGTAGATCAGCTATTTTCAGCAAGAGACCTACAGTACACCACCATACGACAAAGTATAAGTCAGGTTTCAGCCTCACACACCTGTCTTCTCTTTTTGTATCGTCCCTCCACTCTCTTCCTCTGGCTAACCCCTCCTTTATTATGCCTGATATATACGTATAATACTGCATATCACCTTCTGGTGTGTATGCACATAATATCAATGGAAACCTTTGATCTCAATACATAATTCAACTTCAGTATCAACTTAACCACTTTCACCATGGCATTGTAGGTGAAGATCTTCCCCAAAAATTGTGGATCTAAAAGCTCACAATACGGATTTCTTTTTTACACACACACACACACACACACACACACACACACACACACACACACACACACACACGAAAATATATGACACTGGGCCCCTATATTGATGAAGACATTAATACTTTCGGCCCCATTTATATACTGTAGCCTTGGGCACCGTGAATCTTTATGATGGCCCTGGCTGCAACTGCAGCTAGCAATTTATGAATTTATGGCCAGCTTGCCAGGGCTACATCAAGGTATGTTTCACTTTGGTAGAGAGCACTGTCATCTATAATTACTCTACAATTGCTGTTATTTAGTCTGCTGTCAGATAGACAGACACTCTTTTTTTTGTATCTGCACATGGACATTGATTGCCTCGCAAATGTGTTTACCACCAACTGTCAGCCGTATTTATAGCTGAACAAGGAACATAAAAAGTAATCTTTGGTTGATTTACTTATAAGGAAGTGCATACAGTACATTTACATAACTGCTAAGAGTTGAAAGGAAAGGTAATTGTAATATCATATATCCTTAGGTTATGGCACACATAGTACACATAGTATATACTGTATATTTATCGCCTAATATATTTAACGCCTAATTTATTCAACGTCTAATTTATTCAACGCCTAATTTATTCATTGTGATTCCAGATTATGATGCCTTACCACTGGCACAGTGTGTAAAGAGTTTCATTAACAATGTATACTATTCCTACTATTAATTCTTGCACTGCAGGTAATTGGAACACACAATACGAAACAAACACCAAAAACGTTGACGCTGCATTATGTATTGAGATCAATGCATGTATTTTGCCTATACCACCACATACAAGGTTTTACATACATGAGGTAATGCTATACAGTTATTTTAATACAAGCTAGATTTACACAAGTGGCACATCTTTCTGTCTTTACTTGCCTATAGGTGAAGACACATTAAGAGAAAGTAAGGCCGGTACACTTAGGTTTGTAAAACTTTACCAACAATGTTTCTATAACATCATCATATCAATAGCCACAAAAAGAACAACTGAAAAACAAGAATGTTGTGCCTGTGTGAATCTAGACTATGGTCTAAAAATCACTGTGGATATTCATTCAAGCATATATAGTGCCCCTGGGACATCAGTATGCAGTTCTTTATTTATTATTAGTGCTTAGCTATTGCCTCTCTCTCTCTCTCTCTCTCTCTCTCTCTCTCTCTCTCTCTCTCTCTCTCTCTCTCTCTCTCTCTCTCCCTCTCTCTCCCATTTTTAAGTATGGCAGGTAAGTTATTGGGTAAGTGACTATGCAATGTTTTGTTTTAAAATGAATTTTAAATGAGCTTATGAAATATGGAAAATAAGATATGTATTAGGTGAAAAAAATGTAATCCCAAAGTGGAATTAAACTTTTGAGATTTGATTCCTGGTGGGCAAAATAACAGACATAAATATGTTAAAATATATTTGACATTTTATTATTGTTGGGTTACTTATTTTAATGAATAAAACATTGTTATATAACCTCCAACCACTGCAGATGTACAACACCTGCAGTGGAAGGAGGTCACCCTACACTTAGATTGAGAAATTTTGACCCAGGTGTTTGACATTTGCAATTACCTCGGACAACGGACATAACACTAGCGGATTGTAGCTTTAAAGACCACTTTTCAGTTTTTGTCAAGCTAACTCACTAATTTGGAGATAATCCTCACTTTCTCATTTCAACTTTAGCTCAGCCAAATCAAACTGATCATCTCTACCTCCGCTTGTTGAATGTTTTGGCAGAAGAACCTCTCATCTCTGCATGAGGACAAGATAGTGCCTTAAAAAAATGCTCATTCTATTGAACCTCTTTTATCTCTCCTCCTCTTTACCCACCTCTACCTTTCCGTATACCTTCTCCCCTTTGGCCCTCTTTCACGCCTCCTTCGGCCCTGCTTCATCCTTGATTCCTACGTCCTTTGTCCCTCCTCCGTCCGTCCGTCCATCCATCCGTCCTTCCTTCCTTCATCCCTCCTTTGTCCTATCTTCATCTTTCCTTTGTTCCTCCTCCATCCCTTCTTTCTCCCTCCTTCATCCACCCCTTCACCGTCTCCAATCCGGCCCACAACACCCTCTGTCCTCTCACTATACCTTATATCTTTACTCCTCTGCCTGCTCTGCGCCCTGTCTCTCTCCTCTGCTCTCCTGCCCTCACCACTCCTCTCCTGTCACCCTATACCTTCTCCTCCTCCTCCTCCTCCTCTTCAGGTGAGCGAGGTGGAGGTGAACGGACAGATAGAGCAGGTGTGTGAGCAGGTGTACAGCGAGATGCAGTCCCAAATGCAGTCCCAGATGCAGTCCCAGATGCAGGCTCAGATGCAGTCTCAGATGCAGTCTCAGATGCAGTCTCAGATGCAGTCCCAAATGCAGTCCCAAATGCAGTCTCAGATGCAGTCCCAGGCCATGGACTCGTCCATGAACACCCTGCCCATGCCGGGCTGCTTCCGCATGCGCAGCCACAGCTACGTGCGAGCCATCGACCAGGGCTGCGCCGACGAGGTGGAGGGCGAAGGAGGGACCCCCCTGCTCCTGCTGCCGGCCTCGCCGCCCCGCACCACCACTGCCACCACTGTCAGAACCATCCAGAGTAGCACAGGTTGGTGGGGATGATATGTAGAGTTCTCAACTTTCAGCCTGAAAATGAAGACCCGGCCCTAACTGGGCCCTAACTGGGCCGGCCTGAACAGGTCCCGGCCCGAACGATTAACATACTTTTAGGCCCGAAAACCCGAAAAAAACGAAAAGGTGTCATTACGTGCTTAAAGGTTTCATGACATTCAGTTTTACAACACATTAAAAGTCTTTGTCATGGTCCTTCAAACGTGTATAAAAAGTTTTAACTGAAAATTCCACTCTAGTGAGCCATTGCAAGTGTTTTTCTCTCACATTTCTAAAGCCATTTCAACTGCAATGAAAAAATAAATCTTTGCCTGCGGGTGTCGCTGTTGAGGGATTTTGCCTGTCAATCATCACCTCTGCTCCGCCCCCCCCCCCCCCCCCTAGAGGAAAGGATAGGGGAGGGGAGGGGCGAGGAGGGGAGTGGGCGGGATTAATGGCCTGTAACTTCACTATCCAAGGGCCAATCTCGCATTACTTTTCAGCCTAATTATACAGAAAACCCCAGACCACAGAAAATCCATTGAATGTTCAAAGTTCAGGTTTTTTGGGTGTAATTGAGGTCATAAAACCCCCCAAAAAACATAAAAAATAAAAAAAGTGAAAATGAATGTCATAGAACCTTTAATGTCCTCAAAGTCACGCATCTAACTCGCTTTGAACTGAGCAGATTGGACCTACCCGATTTTCGATGTTTGAGTTTTGGCCATTTTCGGCAGTTTTTTTCTATAACTAGGCTAGGAAGGTCGGACGGCGATGAACGATATCTGAGTAAAGTTCACTTTGAGCTGCATCCAACGCATCCACTGCCCTTTCCGTCGGCCTTGCCGTTTGGCCTCTAGGGGCAGTTGATTTTTTTATTTTTTAAATATTTTTACGGCTAATTACCCGACTAATTAGCATACATTTTCGTCCCGGCTCGCCCCGAAAACGCCGGGTAGGGTCGGGTTCGGCAGAATTTGAGAACTCTAATATGATGTGCCTCAGCCCTCTGTGCGTGCGTGCCTGCCTGAAGCTCATTCTACAGCTGCACTTGTTTTAACTCACACTACATGAGAGCATCTGTCAAATTCCTAAAATGTAACACAAAGTGTAAATGTATTGCTAGGCAGAGCAACCCTATAGCTTAGGGTGCATATACAATACCACGTGTGGCCCCGGCTGGTTTGCTGTGCGTCATCCTTCTGCTCTCTGTCCACCTTTCCTGTCTCTCTCTCTCTCTCTCTCTCACTGATGCTACTGAAATAAAAGCAGAAATGCCGGAAAGAAAAATGTATTGGTATAGGCATGAATAATGGGCATTTGGACCAGTAATAGGTTTGTGAAAGCAATTTTCTGTATGCCTGTAAATAGAACTGGGGGGAAGGAGGAAGAGAGGAAGGCAACACTTTGTGTGTATGTGTGTGCATGCGTGTGTGTTCGCACACGACCACGCACACGACCGAAACTGGGCTCGCATGCAGCTTGACAGAGGAAATCGGGAGTTTCTTAAAGGCAATGTAGGCCATTGGATCATCGGGGATCAAGGCAAAATCTCATTTTCGAATGCTCTCTGTATCGTTAAATCACAACTGCTGTCTTGTAGATTAAACGGCTAGATTAAACTGCTGCCGTTTCACATTTCACTTGGTAATACTGTACATTGCAATGTAGTCTGAGTGATCTTTTCTTTCTTTCCAATATTGTAAAGCGTAATTTTGAGTGTGTGAAAGTTGGGTTAGTATAGAGCAGATATGGCTCTGGAGTAAGCAATCCTCAAGCTATTAGAAGTGTTAAAATGATGTGTGGATTTACATGAACATTAAAATACACTTTGCACGTGTGTTTGTGTGTTCCTGAGTGCCGTTTTGCTCAGACCCTATGGATAAAAACATCCACAAAATGACAGTAATGTTGCGTGGGTGAAAGGAGTGGATGTGTTTATACGTAATTATCTCCGCCAGGCTGGAACGGTAGGGGGGCGGGGATTATGTTTTTGCCCCTGTCCGTGAGTCAATGAGTCTGTCTGTGAGTCTGTCTGTAAGCAGCAAGTCTCAGACACCGCTGGACCGATCAGTGTGCAACTGATTGTTGCAGAAACATGATTTATTTTTTTCCCCCATCAAATTAAGCAGGGTTGTAAACCTTACTAAGATGGACTTGGTGAGTCTGTGTAGGGTAATGTGGCCTGTTTATCTTTCTACTGATGTCTCTCTCTCTCTCTCTCTCTCTCTCTCTCTCTCTCTCTCTCTCTCTCTCTTTCTCTCAGCATAAATGCCATTTAATATTTTTTTTAAAGCTTCATCTTGCCATTCAGAACATTGGACTGGGCAGTTGCTGCTGCAGGGCCACCCGGTGTGTGTGTGTGTGTGTGTGTGTGTGTGTGTGTGTGTGTGTGTGTGTGTGTGTGTGTGTGTGTGTGTGTGTGTGTGTGTGTGTGTGTGTGTGTGTGTGTGTGTGTGTGTGTGTGTGTGTGTGTGTGTGTGTGTGTGTGTGTGTGTGTGTGTGTGTGCGTGCGTGCGTGCGCGGTATTAAGTCTGTTTGATATTACAGTTGCATTTTATTATTACAGTCTCTAGAGAAGGCGACCTACATCTGTCACTGCTCTGGGGACTTTTACATAGTTATCCAAGGGGGCTGAACACAAACACACACACACACACACACACACACACACACACACACACACACACACACACACACACACACACACACACACACACACACACACACACACACACACACACACACACACACACACACGCGCACACACACACGCAGAAACATACAGTATTATGTATATTTAATTGCGTATAGTCACTAATGCTTAATTCATGCTCCGTCATATGATGGTGACGCGTGCCAAAAATAGCCGATCTACAAGCTCACAACACGTTGCATCCGTGCAATTGTAGATCGGCTATTTTTGTCGCACAACAACCGCCGCGCAACAACCGGTGTTCGACGAAGTACAACTCCAGGCTTAAAACACTCAAGCAGACACACAGAGTAAGTGCAGTTGTAACTCAGGATAGAGGGTTTAAGTGGTTGGAACCAGTGGTGGAAAGTACATTTACTCAAGTACTGTACTTAAATGCAATGTTGAGGTATTTTTACTTTGTGGAGTATTTCCAATTTTCAGTACTTTTACTTCTACTCCATTACATCTCAGAGACAAATATAGTACTTTTACTACACTACAATTATTGGACAACTTTAGTTACTAGTTACTTTGTAGATTTGAAATATTATTACAAAACATACATTAACCACTTCAGCCCTTTATAGACTCTGGCTATTTGAAAATAGCCAATCTACAAGCTCACAATTGGTCGCGATGCGACATGTTGTGAGCTTGTAGACCTGCTATTTTCAAATGATTTTATACATTTTGAAAACATGAAATGGAAGATTTCTACATAATGAGTTTTTTCACTCTTAGTACTTTCAGTACATTTTGATGCCAATAGTTAAATTTGTAAATTCTGAATACCAGAGTTAAGTATTTCTGCTTTGTAGTATTGATACTTTTACTTAAGTAAAACATGTGAGTACTTCTTCCACCACTGACTATAGCCAGGCCCGGTTGGGTGTTGGTCCTTACTATAGCCCCCATACCAGAGATCTATTATAATGGGACATTCCACTTTCAGTAGAATAGATAAAACACTCGCACACTAAATATTTGTATTACCAGCAGTTAAAACCTGGACTAGAAAGCACTCAGAGAGTGTAGGAGTAGATGGTGATAAATATACACAAAACGAGATACAGTCAGCGGGGAACATTGTTGGAAAATGAAACGTGTGTGTGTGTGTGTGTGTGTGTGTGTGTGTGTGTGTGTGTGTGTGTGTGTGTGTGTGTGTGTGTGTGTGTGTGTGTGTGTGTGTGTGTGTGTGTGTGTGTGTGTGTGTGTGTGTGTGTGTGTGTGTGTGTGTGTGTGTGTGCGTGCGTGCGTGCGCGCGCGCGCGCGCGCGCGCGTGTGTGTACTGTATTTTGGAGTCCATGTAGACTACAGAGTATTATGATACATTGTTCCCTCACAAATCTTTCTTTTCACTGTCCCACAGTAGGCTGTATTATCTAATGAAGACATTATTTAACTTGTGCAATAGGAATGGTTTTGGCAGATGATGATATGATTCTAGACGGGTATTCCAATATTCTTTAGGCCCTTCTTGCATTTGGAATCAGTTTTAACCACCCTATACTCAGTTGACCGGGGTCCCCCATGAGTTGCTCTGGATTAAGAGCGTCTGCTAAATGCCTAAATTGTAAATTGTCTATACTTGGTCCCCTCCTTTTTTCCCTCTACACCAAGGGCCCTATTTTCCGTGCCGCCTTAAACCTTGGCACTACCCATGAATTACACTCAAGGCAGCTGGCGCTGTCCCTAAACGGTATCTCACGACCGCACTACCCGCTAGACATTATGCTGACTCCGTTATGTGTGCCTGGAGGTGTGCGTGTTGTTGCGTTATCCCTAAATTTGCTATTTTGTCGCACACGTTTGGGAAAGCGCATAGCGGCTTCTAAAACCACCCGCTATGCCAAATTTGTTTGGTAGAGGGCGCGCCTGCAATGGACATGTCGGGCCGAGCAGGCACACAACAGCACAACATTCAGAGGTCTCCCTCTCTCCTAATTCTCAACGAATCTCTGTGATTCAAATTTTCCTATAATCAGCAGAGGTGAGAGTATCAATTCCTTGTGTCAATTGTGTTTATATAAGACATTAGTCTATTCAAACACAATGATTTGTGCTGCGCGATGCCATTCGCTCCAAAATACACACTTCAGCGTTATTAATCCATTGCGCAGGAAATAAAGAACGGATTACAATAATATAACATTCTCTATAATCATTAACATGTAGGTGATACTTATGTCTATCAAATATGGTTTTATTGAAAGGCAATCAAATGCTAGCGCATATGAAGGAAACATCGGGTGTATAGTGTCCAACATTATAAGTGCCTCAGTGCGGCTGCAGAATGAGTGGACACGGACACACCGGCACTTCTGAATTAAGTGATTGTGAATGTGATAATGTGACAATTTTACTGTAATCCACAAAAGTGTGACTGTTAATTCACTGTGTCAATAAATTGTGTTTTTTATCAGCAGTTGCCAGTTAAGCTTATCAAAGACAAATACAATGTTGTTTGATCTTCGTTTGCTATAACCACACCAGACCATTTATTATAATTGATCCAGAACACAAGCAGACTGCTGTAATGTAAAGTTCTCTATAACCAGAAATGTGTGAGTGATAATAGCAAGTGCTACCGCAACGTTTACACGGGAACGCCCCTTGCACCATGCTAAATCGCCAAATAGTGGGTTTAGCCACTTCGGCCCAAGATAGAGCCCATCTCTTTGCAGAAAATAGCAGACAGGAACAGGCTCACAATGTGTCACAACATGACCCGTTATGTGCTTGTAGATCTACTATTTTTGCCAAATGTTTGCCTATTATATCCGGTAATTAGCAAACTCATACATGCACTCACGTAGACTATTTATGTATCCTCTCTAAACTGGAATGCTAGTGAGCAGCTTTGTGAATCAATAAATCAATAAATGAACATCCAGACATTGTAATTGAGATACGAATACCGATTTACCAATATAATCAATGACTGTTCAAACCTTTGGACGTTCGGAGCCAGTCCTAGAGTATGTATGATTGTGTGTGTGTGTGTGTGTGTGTGTGTGTGTGTGTGTGTGTGTGTGTGTGTGTGTGTGTGTGTGTGTGTGTGTGTGTGTGTGTGTGTGTGTGTGTGTGTGTGTGTGTGTTATGCCTACTGTATGCGTTTTCATATGTACATACGTGTATGTATCAAAGGGCTAGCATCCTGTTTCTAAATTGATGCCATATAGGAAGCCATATAGGAAGTGACAGTTCATATGAATGGCCGCTAGTTTAGCTATTTCCCCCATGATTTCCCCCTGCTGGCTTTTATTATTTTATTACCTTAATAAACATTGTCATAAATGCTTTTTGCTATCAGTCGCTAGTTTAAAGTATTCTTTCAATTACCATGGTATGAGTTTGGTAAAGTATGGTCCCATTCATTTATTTAGTTAATGATATGGTATGTTTCTGTGGCTTTTACTGGTTCTACGAGTGAAGACCCGCCCTCGCTGCGGTTACAGCCATTCATTTCGTTTGAATCCGTTTCCGGATTCATTTCGTGACCGGAAGTTCAAAGATGGCGGATTTCAATTCGCCGAAAAAGTGTCTTCAAAACGGTCTGTAGAAACCAACGGGGCTCCCTTTGTCCATTAATGTTACAGTCTATGGTATGTATGTGTGTGCTGCACGCGAGTGGCAGCTTGAAGCCTGCGGCTGACATAGTGAGAGCCATAGAACAGGGACACAGCAGGACAGGGCAGGACCCAGACAGAAGGAAGGAGCATCTAACACGATTTCATAGGCAACATGATTGAACAAGGCCGCCCACTCTTGTCCCTACATCTAACATGCATGGCCACACGGCAGTTCATACTGTCTACTGTATCTATAAATTCACAGCATCTCTGTCTGTCTGTGTGTCTATATATACGGTTACTGTATATATCACAATATAGATCACGTGTCCCTTCCTTCTTGGTCCAAGGTGGGCAGGTTGCAGCCATATTTTCTGCTGACCTACACAAATAAACAATGCCATAAAATGCTCATTATACACATTATTTGAGTGCCTTGTTCTATAACAGGAACATTGAAGCAGCTGTACTTTCAAACGGAACAATTTGCCTCGCTTGTTGTTGACGGAGCAATTCATTAGGGTTCAATTTATCACGGTTGTTTGGTGCATGTTAATGTTTGAAATCTCATCGTGGTGCTCAGTCAACGTCCTTGTCCCTGACACCAGAGGAGACCAGTGTGACAGCTGAAGCATAATGAGGGCATTTGGTTTAATGAGCAAGAAAGAGTGAGAGAAACACGATAGCAATAGACAGTCAGAGAGAGAGAGAGAGAGAGGGAAGCAAACTTTAAGAGCGATATTAGGAACACAAACAAAACTATTCACTCTTTGTCTTTTTGCTTAACACATTTCTTGATATTACTCCTACAGATTTTGTCCAAACATCACGCAAATTGGTACACATTATCTCTACAGTCATGTGATCAACACAGATCTGTCAGAATTTCCATAATCAATCATGATTGGCTAAGATTTATTTTTCTTTTAACACAAGCCTCTTTGATCTCATAGCATGCTCAGGCTTTTGTGAGCACCCCAGATAGTTTTTAAGTTGCTTGATTCAGTATTTAGATATTTGATAATAATAAACTCTATTTTTATTTTAAAACACCCGTCCTTGGTTCTGGTGACTCACATTGCCCTCCTAATTCTTTTCCGATGACTTTTTCATGTATTTTATTTATTTGTTATTGTATTAAAAAAACATAATTTTCCCCCAAAAATATAAAAAATAAATGAAAAAAGTAATTGAAAAATCACACCCTGTGTGAAGGAAGCGGTGCCTTTGGGGCGGGCCTTAACTCATTTCAGTTCGTCCCTATTGGTGGTCTGAGTCCACTTACCAAATTTGTACGTGGTAGCATGCTGCAAACTGGAATGATGGCTGTTTAAAGCCCAGCCAATGGGCAGACAGAGGGGGCGGGGCTTAAGTAATGACAGTTAGTCCCTATTGCTGGCTTTAGTCCATGTACAAAATTTGTACTCCATAGCATGCTGCGAACTTGAGTTATGGCTGTTTGAAGGCTAGCCAATGGGAAGACAGAGGGGGCGGGGCTTCAGCAATTCATGCTGGTCCCTATTGGTGGTCTGACCCTGCGTTTTAACAGCGGGCAACTCTCGGGCGATGCCGGGCAACATCGCCCAAAATATAATGAAAGTCTATGAGAGCCGGCGATCGGGCGAAGTGGGCGGGGGGGCGATGAAAGATGGATTTTCTTTATCTTTTTGGGCGATATCGCCCGGCATCGCCCAGAGTTGCCCGCTGTTAAAACGCACCGTGAGTCCACATACCAAATGTGGACTTGGTGGCATGCTGCAAACTGGCGTTATAGCTGTTTAAAATCCCGTGCTCATCCCGTGCTCATACGGGCGCTGGGGGTCCCTGGACCCCTCTTTGATAACTTCATCAATTCATGCGCGTGCCTATTGGTGGTCTAAGTCCACATACCAAATGTGGACTTGGTGGCATGCTGCAAACTGGAGTTATAGGTGTTTAAAATCCCGTGCTCATCCCGTGCTCATACGGGCGCTGGGGGTCCCTGGACCCCTCTTTGATAACGTCATCAATTCATGCTCGTCCCTATTGGTGGTCTAAGTCCACATACCAAATTTGGACTTGGTGGCATGCTGCAAACTGAAGTTATAGCTGTTTGCTTGTTTGCCGTGCTCATCCCGCGCTCATACGGACGGACGGACACGGAGACAAAGTCAAGCTTAGAGCGGTTGGCACCGCTAAAAAAACACGGCCCCTCACATATTAGGCGGGGCAGTATGAGTCACCAGGACGAAGGATGGGTGTTTTCGATGAATCTATCATGTTTAAAATGGAGTTTGAAGTTAAAATGGGTTTGTATAGGAAGGGGGCGTGTCTGATGAATGAATATCAAATATCTAAATACTGATCAAGCAACTTAAAAACTGTCCGGGGTGTTCACAAAAGCCTGAGTAGACGTTAACATGACGCCAAACATATTTGAAAGTGAAATATCCCTTTAAGAAAGGGGATTTATTATTAGGATGATTCTGAAGAGACTTTTTCTCACTCCAACCAAGGGGGAATATTGTTTGTCAATTGATTGACAGTCCTGAACTTTTTACAGAGGCATCAGTCTATCATCGGTCAACCGTCCGATTTGAACGTTTCGGTACCAACATTCTGTACTGTAGCTTGAACGGTGCTTGTTTCAACATACTGTGATCTCAAGGTCAAGCTCAGTGGTCAAAGTCACTGTTACCACAGTATGCACTTGTATGCGGTGCTCTTGTTTATTATGCGCTACATAGGGAATAGAACACCAAACAGCTGCTATATTTGTGCCATACCTTCTTCATAGACTACATGACTGACACTGAAGTTATGTGCTACACAACCCTGCTTTAAATGAAGACGGTACGTATTCACCGTCCTCTCTGTTATCACATGCTGTTGGCTAGACTAGCGAGTGCAGTAGGTAGTTAGGGACAAAGCGATGAATGCCAAATCGGCTGTCAGTGGCCTGTGACCACAGACAGGCTCTCCACAGACTGAGGCGGCAGAGTGCTGTGAATGCCTGACACTGATGATGCTGTTTGGGGCAGGCCTGCGTGGCGAGCTGCTGGCAGGAAGCCAGGATAGCCAGGAATGAAATGTGTCTGGGACAGAGAGAGAGAGAGAGGGGGGGGGAGAGGGAGAGAGAGAGGCCATTGGTATGAAAACGATTCAGATGTCCCACTGACAGGACAGACTGGATCAGTAACTTATTACAGGAGATTTTGTGTGTGCGAAGTGTGCATGTGTGCGTGCGTGTGTGTGCCTGCGAGTATGTGTTTGTGCTTGCCCTGCGTATAAGAATATCTGTTCAGTATGTATCATTTTCTGTACAAACCTACACGTATATCCTGTACATCTGTCATGTGGAGACGCATATCTTTTTGTGTTCACGTCCAGTGTGTGTGTGTGTGAGTGAACAAATTTTATGTTGCAGTTCATGTAACGTGTGTGTGTGTGTGTGTGTGTGTGTGTGTGTGTGTGTGTGTGTGTGTGTGTGTGTGTGTGTGTGTGTGTGTGTGTGTGTGTGTGTGTGTGTGTGTGTGTGTGTGTGTGTGTGTGTGTGTGTGTGTGTGTGTGTGTGTGTGTGTGTGTGTGTGTGTGTGTGTGTGTGTGTTGTTTGCCGGTGCAGTAATGTACTCAATGACTGTGTGACGCGGCTGTGACATTGAGAGGACACCTCAAGCGAGTTCTACCCCCTCCTAACGACACCATCTGCTTCAGTGAATGACAGGCTGCAGAAACATACATCAGCTTCTAGCGCTGAGGGAGAGAGAAGATACACAGACTTCCTTTCAGCACTTTTTGTTATGTGATTTTCTTTTAAAGCACGTTATGGTTTCATTTGCCAGATCGGTGGAGAGAGTAGGACTGAACAATTAATTACAAAATAATTGCAATTTCCAAATTGCAGATTTGATTGCATTAAAGAGAGGGGGGGATTAGTCTTTTAGATGACAGTTGTTGGTCCATGAATCAAGTACAATGTTTATTTAATTTCTCTTAAATGTAAAAGGACGATATGTTTTTGCATGTTTAGCTCACTGTATAGAAGTCATATACTCTATTCTTTACATTACTGTTGACAATGCTCTGTTGTCTTTACCTTTGAAGAAGCTATTGGGCATTCATTTTGGTATGGTATTCAAATCAACTTACAGAGACTTCAAACTTGCTGTCAAATGTTTTTGTTGTGTTTTAAGGCATTGAAACACAAAAAAGCTAAAAGCTAAAACTCTGTTTTATTCATATAAAAGATTAAGCCCCATAACAGGTCAAACCTTTAACGTTTTAACCATTTAAACCCTGTATACTTAGTTGACTGGAGTCCCCCAGGCCTCTGTACTAGCTCTGTAGTACACTATCTCTTCACCGGAAATAGCTGATCTACAAGCTCACAGCATGTTACGTGGCAAAGCATTGTGAGCTTGTAGATCACTGAATGTTCGCCCCGGGAATAGGGATGCTGGGGCTCTACATCAAACCTAATTTATCCACAAATGAGCCATGGTGATATCCCACAGAAAATGATAGAGCACATCACAGATTCTTTCAGGCAGGGTGGCAGCTGGCCTGGATGGGGGGCCCACTGTTCAGTGATGAAGCAAGTACACAAAGTAGGCAAACTCACTTCACCGCAGCGGTGGAAAAAGTACTGAAATGTTTTACTTAAGTAAAAGTGTCAATACTGCAATGTAGAAATATGTAGAAGTAAAAGTCCGGAATTCAAAATGTACATGTGTAAAAGTACAAAAGTATTGGTATCAAAATGTACTTAGAGTACCAAAAGTAAAAGTACTAAAATGTTTGAAAATAGCCGATCTACAAGCTCACAACACGTCGCATCGCAACGCGCTGTGAGTTTGTAGATCGGCTATTTTCAAATAGCTATAGCCTATAGGTTTGAAATAGGTAAAGTGGTTAATGTATGTTTCATAATGTAATCATAATATCTGCAAAGTAACTAGTAATTAACTAGTAATTAAAGTTATCAAATAATTGTAGTGGAGTAAAAGTACAATATTTGTAAAGTAAGTAAAGTAAAAGTAAGTAAAAGTATAGACAATTGGAAATTTCATACCGCTTGTGATCATACCACAAAGTGTAGTAAAAAGTAGTTAACCGCATGAACCCTATAGCGTCCCTCTTCTGGGCCAAACATTCAGCAAAAAATAGCAGATCTACAAACTACAGCTTATAGAGCTTAGTTATAGAGCTGCTATTTTCGGTAAAGAGATTTTGTGTTGAGGTTAAAAAATGTTTTTAAAAAAAGGAACAGAGCAAGTACAGAGCCCTGGGGGACCCCGGTCAAATATAGCATATAGGATTCAAATACATATCTGTGCTAAGTGTGTGAGACATTGCTAGAAGAACATCTGCAGCCCTGTGTGTGTCTGACCTCCAGGGCTGCAGATGTTCCACTCCTCTCAGAGAAAACAGCGTCTATACAGTTCAGCAGAGTGCAAAGAAAGTGCACATCAAGGCCATGTGCGCCAAGGCAATAACTACAGCAATGAGAACGCCAGCATGCTGATGTATAAAACTCACTCATTTGTTGGAATTCATTCACCATTTCAATTGGATCATTTTCAGATTCTATAGCATTGTGTGCATGCGGTCCCACACTGCTGGATAGCAGTTTTGTTTGAGCCAGCCAGGCCCAAAGCCAATGCAGAAGTGCCTGCTGGCATTCAGATGCAGACGCATTGTTGTGTTTCACAATGTTATCAATTTTGTAGTGTTATTATGAAACACGTTCATGAATACCGGTGGCCAGGTATACCGCCGCCACAGTAAGAGAAAAGACAGGAGGCATCTAACAGAATGATTTGTGCCCTTACTGCATTGACTTAGAGCTGTGGTTCTCAAAGTGGGGTCCAGAAAACCCCCAGGGGTCCTTGAGAGAGGGTTAAAAAAAAAACCACTTTTAACCTCTTGGCTATTTGAAAATAGCCGAGATTATAGATCTGCTATTTTCAAAACATCTTGAGAAAACGTGACTTTAGAAATATATATATATATATATTTTGACACAACACAAACACAAATGAAATCTTGTGTTGTCAAATGGGAGTCCCTGGCACAAAATATTTTCAGATGGGGATCCGTGGCCAAATACACGGTCCTTGACATGAAAGTGTTTGAGAACCACTGACTTAGAGGCGTCTGACTTACACGTCTACAAGTCAACCACGGGAAGACGGGCCGACTGACAGAAAACCAGCCATGTGAGACTTGAGTGGCCTGTGTTGCTCGCTTTTCAAAATGGCCTCTGCCAAAGCCTCAGCGTTTCACGCTGACGCGGCAGAAAGGCGGCATTGAGGCGCCCTGACCCCATCCCAAAACTGACGAGAAGATTATGCTGAAACGTTTAGAAATGTGACAGCTCAGGAGAGGGAAGCGAAGGAAGATGAGAGAGGAAAGAAAACAAGGAAAGAGGAGGACTGGGGGATACTTTGAAACTGTCAGATGTGAGCGTGCAGAGGATATTACCCCTCGCCTCTGCCTTTCCCCATCACTCCTCTTCCCTCTGTGTGTGTTCCCTTCTTCTTTCTTCCTGAAAAGCTGAACAAAATGTGGGTCCGTGTAGGAGTGCATGGAGCCTGATTTATAGTCGTACAATAGTGAATATGCCGAATATGACCGATCTTCAAGCACAGAACACGTCCTGCTGCGACGTGTTGTGAGCTTGTAGATCTGCTGTTTTCAGCACGGGACACCCTCGTATGATGGAGTATTAATTCGGCATTAGAAGGTTGGAAGGCTGGCTGGTCTCCTGTTAACATGCAGGATTATCCTCACGCAGGGCAAAGGACATGTTGTTTGGCCCCGAGGCCAGTGGTGGCTATCAGCGATTTCCGCATATGGGCATAAAAGGGACATGGACAGACAGACAGAACTCTCCATATGGGCATAAAATGGACACAGACAGACAGACAGACGGGTGCAAAGGGTACAATGGGTATTGTATAACCAGGTGGGGCATGCATTCCCAATGTATCGTTCCCGAGTAGACCGGTCTAGTGGAGCTTAATTGGTTAATGTATGTTTTGTAATAATAAAAAAGTACAATACACATGCTCTGAGATGTAGTGGAGTAGAAGTATAAAAAAGTTAAATACTCAAGTAAATTCAAAGTAATAAAAAATTGCACTTAAGTACAGTACTTGAGTAAATGTACTTGAATAAAGTTACTTTCCACCACTGCCCGAGGCAACCGTGCAGCTGATACTGCAGTCTGTATGTGTATCCCACGGGCGAGGAGACAAATCACTTTGAAGTGTTTTTCAGATTTGTCCCGAGGATGATGCTAGTAGAACACAGTGTAAAAAAATCTGTCAAACAGATTAAACCACTACACTAGCATGCCTATCATATCAGTCGATAGGATGTCTCCTGATGGAGGGCCTAGTGGTTTAGTCAACATGTACCATACTGTAGGCTTAGAGGGATTACTCAAAAGTCAAATCCCTGTTAATTAAGACAGTTACAGGTCCCTTACGGTTAAATTTAAGTTTGTATTTAACTCTTACATTAAAGGAATGGTTCACCCAAAAAAAAAAATGACTTATTTTCTATCAATTACACACCCCATGAAGCATTGAATTCAAAATAAGTAATTTTTTGGGTGAACTACTCTTTTAAGGGTACATTTGTGCACTCTCAGAGTTGAATAAACACTCTGGATTGTACTGTGTTAAGAAGAAACACTCGTTCACACCAGAGAGCTCGTCGTTTCTACACACGGACGTATTGTATGCTTGATGACCTCAATGTGAGCAACACACTTCAGTGGTGACTCAGCAACCTACGAGGTTGTGAGCCAAAATGTAATAGTTTAATAATTTTGGTTCACTAGTGCCGTCTGATGTTAAGTACTTTATTCTTTCAAAAGGTTGATTAACCTGATTTACTTGAGTAATATAAAACCAAAATGGCTTGCACAAAACAGGACAAGCCAAAGCCATCACACTTTACATGACGTGGCAAGACCATAACTGTGTCCGTGTCGTGTGTGTGTGTGTGTGTGTGTGTGTGTGTGTGTGTGTGTGTGTGTGTGTGTGTGTGTGTGTGTGTGTGTGTGTGTGTGTGTGTGTGTGTGTACATGTGCATGTGTGTGTTGTTTATCTCCCCAGCAGCATATTGATATTTAGTTGCTGATATGTTAGTGAGCTACATCCTACGGCTGCATTCCGTACAGGAACACGCAAGCGTGAATAAGTGACATTTCACGTCCGCATTCAGATTTTCTAAAGCCAGTGGCTATGTTCCGTACAGCAGTGGTTCTCAAAGTGGGGTCCGGGGACCACCATGGGTCCTTGAGGGGGTTCCAGGGGGTCCCCAGTAAAATGCGTTACTATTACATCAAAATCGGTTCAACCACTTTAACCCCCATATACATGGACTTTTTGAAAGTTAGCCAATCTACAAGCTCACAACGTAAAATGTAAATAATAATATTTTTGAAACATTTTAATACAAATCTTGTATGGGGATCCCTGGCACAACATATTTTGTATTGGTATTGGGTCTGTGGTCAAATGCCTGAAAATGTTTGAGATCCACTGTTGTACAGTATGTACTGTAAGTGTGGATATAGATGAAAGGTATGGATGAATGGAAAATGGGAATAAACCTGAACCAAAACCTGAACACACTGTCAAAGTGTTATCTAACACGACAGAGGTGCTTTAATTTAAATCCGTGATTCTCAACCTCTTTTTAATATTAACAAAGGAGAGAGGCAAACATTTGGGAAATGTGAGCTTGTAGATCGTCTATTTTCACGATATTTATCTGTGGAACCGAGTCAAACTAAATCCTACTATTCCAAGTGCTTATCAGGGTGGGGTGTCCCCAGTTCAAATATGATTATTTTGGGGTCTGAAAAGGTTGAGAACCACTGCTCTACAGGACCCCTGGGGGTCCCCGGACCCAACGTTGGGAACCAGTGCTTTTCAATTAAGTTATTTGGTTACAAAGCAGTTCTTCAACTTTTAACACAGACTCCATTGCACATCCTCTTGGCAAAATGAATTGGAGTACCATGGAGTAATTATCTTGAATTCTGACCCCCCGCCCCCCCAACTCCCTAATCTCCGGCGCTGTGAGACATCAAATCAAAATCCATTAAAGTAAATTGAAGTTCAGCCTTGTTTATTGAAATATAATTCCCAGTAAGAGTCCAATAAACGCAGCAGAAATAAAGAGGCACATCACAGAAAGAAAAAACTCAATCCACTCTTGAGAGCATGTGGATGGGGCCATCTTTCATCGTTACACACTCTCAGACATAATGAAGAGGAGAGGAGAGTTTAGCCTGGTACTGTACTTGTGTCCCATGGTACCTGAGCTCACACATGCACGCAAGCGCACACACGCACACACACACACACACACGCACGCACGCACGCACGCACGCACGCACGCACGCACGCACGCAGGCACGCGCGTGCGCACATGGGCACACACACACAACCTGCTGGCATGTGTAATGATTCAGTCTTTCCTGTATGGAAGGGAGTGTTACAGTACTGCTGCCTTGGTTTTTGTCTGGCCCCCTGGAGGACTGGAGGTCCCGGGGCGAGACTTAGGGATTACACGTTCTGTCTGTGGCAAGAAGTGAGAACCAATCAAATCATGGTTAAAGTTTGTTTCTTTTTGTGTCATTTTCACCAATCACATCGCATTGACAGGATCAGGTTAGAGGGGTGGGGCGAGTGTACTGTCTTACTGCTTGTGCATTCGCAAGTGCGTAATATTGCAAGCCAAGTAAATGGCGTCAAGAGAGTCTAATCAACAAGAGAGTCTAATCAACAAGGTACAGTAACTGAAACCAAGACATGCTGAGACTTCTCGATATGTGGCAAGAACACGACTGTCTCTACAGTAAATAGCTCTATAAGCCTGTTGTGTCCACAAATAATGAGGTGAATAGTTTATTTATTTACGTGTTAATCGTTTGAAGAAAAGTTCTCTTTCTATCTTCAGTTTTGTTGTGATGTATTTAAGTGTCAGTGAACCTTATTACACCTACATTTTACATGTAGGTATGTCACTCTTAATTAATAATAATAATTATACATCCTTTAATTCTACCACAGTGAAGTGAATGACTAATGAACAAATTGCTGTAATATGTCAACAACTTTAAATTCTCTTCTCTTCTCTTCTCTTCTCTTCTCTTCTCTTCTCTTCTCTTCTCTTCTCTTCTCTTCTCTTCTCTTCTCTTCTCTTCTCTTCTCTTCTCTTCTCTTCTCTTCCATAGTGTCGTCCTGCATCACCACCTATAAGAAAGGGACTCCTCCCCCTGTGCCTCCCAGAACCTCCACCTGCTCCACCTCCTCCAAACCCTACATCTCCATCACAGCCCAGAGCAGCACCGAGTCTGCTCAGGTACACTACCTCACTTATGCTGTGTTCACACTGCCAGATACAAAAGATACACAGCATATTTGTAGCTTTGTAGCTGAAGTTGAAACCAGCTCAACGTTTTTGTATCTTTGCAGTTGTTGTAGCTTCTGTAGCAGCTACAAAAGTTGGATGTATCTTTGTAAAAACCCTACATGTCCATCACTGCCCAGAGCATCACTGAGTCTGCTCAGGTACACTACCTAAGAGTCCAGGGATGTGGTCTGATTCGTACTTTGACGCACACCGGTGTCACACGTCGAAAGTAGCAGACCTACAAGCTCACAACACGTTGCAGATGCGACACGTTGTGGGCTTGTAAGTCTGCTATTTTTGGCATGTGACCCATTCGTGCAACGGAAATTAGTCTTAATGTCACCAAACATTATGAAAAGTTACAATTATGTCTCAGACTCTTGAAGACCCCGGGCCAGGTGTGAATGTACCCACAGAGTAGTTGGTCACATAGCGTAAGTACATAGAAAGACATAGACAAGTAGAAAGCTGTCACTTGAGGCCACTTGTTCACATGCCATCGTATAGAACAGGGTACTTTTGTACATCATTCTCCTTATCCATATTTTGCAGTTTAAAGTGCTGTATAGTCACCAGCTAGTACGTGGAAAGAAAGACAGGACTACAGTAGTTTCACAGACAAACTGTTTCAGCATATGTGCAGACACATACACACAGCAATGCAAGTGTTATACTCAATGCTGGGATGCCATTCTACATTATGTATTTTAGTGGTCTGTGCCCTGTGTCGATGCTCGGAAATAGAAGCGAGCTCTGGAAGACGCTTCAACAGGGTTTGAAGCGCCCACTTGACGCCTACTAACAGTTTGACTACAGCTGTTGAAACCCATTCCTTGACGCAAAAGTCTGGCGCGTTCTATCCGGCTGTCTCTGTAATGAAGTGGCAACGTCTTGAGATTTTATAAATATGTTTATGAAAAGGTTGACAGTGTTTTCTGTGTATTGATGAGTTGAAGGTGTATTCGAATTTTAATAGAATGCTGTTATATTAACTGCAATTAACTGCAATCTTCTGTAATTAGAATGTTGCATATACAGATAAATTATAATAACCAATATCTACAACGTTTAATACTGGAATAATCCTACACAGTGTCTTCGCCGTTATCAATTGAGGTTAACCCTGTGACATTATCCTACTTGTTACAAAGCTACTTTGGATAGATTCAATCATTTGGAGATATTGATTTAAAAACACTTTCATTAGCTTAGCCATAGCAACATGAACAGAGCCAGAACAGTGATCTGTTATTGAGAACAGTGTTCTGCTATCAAGAAATGTCCGATCACAGAATACCTATTTTGACCAGTCAGAATCAAATTCAACAAATTGATTGATTGATGTTTTTTTTGGCAAAAACACTTATTTACCGTACATCCTTGGTTCTCAAAAGGGCAAAAAAAGTGTGAGAACCACTGCTGTATATGGACATATATTTGTGCATTATCTGTCAAAAAGGACAAAAGTCAAAAAAGCTTGAGAGCTTACTTCCACAAAATGTGACATAACAATCTCCTTTTGCTACAATGTCTTACCACTCTCTCAAACCAATCAGGATGCCTACATGGAAGGGGAGGGGCCAAGAGGAGACATGACCATCCAATCAGGGCTCAGCAACTCTACGGAGAGCATTGACAGCATGAAGGCCTTGACAGCAGCCATTGAGGCTGCCAACGCACAGGTCAGTGTGTTCACCCAGAGGCGTCATTTCAGAAAAGAATACGGGGTGACAAAGACAGGCTACCACTTCAACCCCATTTCATTGCTGTCGGGCAGAAACGGGAAAGGGCAATTCATGAATGGATAAAAACATTTTTATTGAATATAAAATGAACAATATATTTATTTTTGTTTGGCGATGAATTGGATCTGCTTTTAGGTACTCTGAGAAAGCACATTACATCTCCCTACCAATAGGGACTCCGAATCCCCTAGTACAGGGGTCTTCAACAGGGGGTCCGGGACCCCTAGGGGGTCCTCAGAGTTACTACAGGGGGGCCGCCAAATCTTTGTGTGTCTTTGTTTTCTTTACATTAACCACTTGAACCCTACTATCCCTATTCTGAGGAGAACTTAAGGCAAAAATAGATCTACAAGCTCACAACGCCTCACGCTGCGAGGCGTTGTGAGCTTGTAGATCGGCTATTTTCGGCAAAGAGGTTTGGTGTTGGTCTATGAAATCTATGAAAATACAATTTTATACAGTATGTAGTGGGAGTCCCTGCTTCATCTCTCTTTCAGCTAGGGCGTCCTTGGGCTGAAAAACATTGAAGACCCCTGCCCTAGTACATAAAAGTAGATCCAAAACGACAGGTGGTAGCTGGGGTGGTGGAGGGTGAGCAGCAGCAGCAAGTATCAGCAGCACGAATAGCAGTAGGGAGCAGCAAAGGGCAAGCAAAGGAATGAGCAATCCAACTTCCCCATTTAAATATGGTACTCTATTGTGAAGCGAGCATGTGATTGGTTGAGAATAGAAGCATGGAGCTGAGACCGATGGTCGGCCAGCAGTAGCTGCACTGAGTTCCCTGACAGAACTTGCTCTGCACATGTCTGTGCCAAGCGTGACGCTCATTTGTTGTGTTTTTTCGTAAATTAACGCCCTACTTAATCATACTACAGCGTCACACAAAATTATCGAAAGTAGCAGATATACAAGCTCGAAACGCGGCTCGAAGCAGGGCTCGAAACGCGGCTCGAAGCAGGGCTTGAAACACGGCTCGAAACGCGACTGGAAACACGGCACGAAACGATTTTCTTTTAGCTTATGAAATCTGCTACTTTTGCTGTTTTTAATTTGAATCCTGAAAAGTAACAGTTTTGGACATATGAGGTTTCCACCCGTCAGAGACAATTTCCAAAAGACTGAAAACAGTGGATCTACAAGCTCACAATCCCGTCGCAACGCCAACGCGCTGTGACCTTGTAGATTTGCTATTTCTGGCAAAGAGATTTTGGTATAGAAGGAAACAAGAGCAGACCAAGTTAGCACAGTTGCAACCCGTTTCCCTAAGAATATAGGGTTTTAAAACCTCCGGGATGTAGTCTAATGTTTTTCAGTGTCCATTCCCTCTTCCAGATACATGGGCCGGCCAGCCAGCATGTGGGTAACAGCAGCATTACTATCAGCACGCCGGCCGCCATGGCTCTCTGCAGAACACCACAGGGAGACGGCATGATGAGGGACCAATACAGACCACCACAGGGG
This sequence comes from Gymnoscopelus microlampas, assembly GCF_963454915.1. Lineage (NCBI taxonomy): Eukaryota > Metazoa > Chordata > Actinopteri > Myctophiformes > Myctophidae > Gymnoscopelus > Gymnoscopelus microlampas. The sequence continues at coordinate 29,476,361 of NC_139942.1, read as the reverse complement.
GACGGCCTCAGGGACCAATACAGACCACCACAGGTTGACGGCTTGATGAGGGACCAGTACAGACCACCACAGGGGGACGGCCTAAGGGACCAGTACAGACCACCACAGGTGGACAGCATGATGAGGGACCAATACAGGGCAGAAACACACTGTGACCCGAGGAAGGAGGCACTCAGGCAGGGCAAATGTCTCTCCATAGGCATCCAGGTAGGTACCAGAGGAGAGGAGAGGAGAGGAGAGGATCACAGAGCTAGTTTTGGTAGTAGTATGTTGATTTCTTGCACTGCCCTGCCCTCTTGTGGTGGGTGTTATAATTGCGCCATCTCACGCTTTATATAGACCCCTTAACAGACGACGTCACACTGATAAGAACCAGTATGCGTGCAACCAGTATGCGTGCAATGAAACCCATTCTATCAGGTCTCGCTAGGACGCGCCTCACTAGCCAACACACAAGAGGGGGTTGGGGTGTGCTGAAACCAGCGCAGCCCGAAATAACAGGTTGGGAATTGATTGCGTGAAACAATCACCTGTGCGTCCAGTCTCAATGTTAGTAAACAAATAATTGGTCTATTGACCTATGCTCTATGTCAGTGGTTCTCAAACTTTTACATTTCAAGGACCCCCTTGACTTTGACAGTGTACGGGTCCATTTGGTTCCATGTGTACACTGTCAGAGTTACATACCTATATATGTTGAGCAATAATACACAAGAGGCAACCTATAGTGTAGCATTGGGTCCCCGCATTAGCAGTAGCACCAATTAAACTTCTTTTTAACTGTGTTTAGCTGACCTTTGATCTGAATTTGATTCATTTCACTGTTTTATTATTGTTGGGGTTTTTTTGTTCTTTGTTTTTAACATGTAGCACTTTGAGATTTGGTTCAAATATAAAGTGTGTTACAAATAAAAAATATATATTATTATTACAATAGCTGTACATTCAGTGGTAATTAGTGGTGTTTGTCCACTGCAGGTGGACGGACCAGAGGACGACCCAGAGGACCCATCAAAGTTCGCCTCCATTGGGGTTCAAGTGGAGGATGGGAAAGTGTAAGTACATACAGGCCAATTAGGCCTTGAATCAGAATCAGTTTCATTGTCACATCACAGGTTTACAGGTGTAAATCAGTGGGTGAGTCGTTTTGTGCAAGCTCCATCATTTCATTGTTTTCCAGAAAGGGGGGGGGGGGGGGGGGGCTTGTAGCTCATTGTAGTACTCACTGTTTGATATGTTCCTGTTGTCTCCTGTGGTACAGAAAAGGCTGCCTTTCAAACAAAACACAAGTCTTAAGCTAACGTTATAACTTCCTGACAACAATTGCAATATGAATGTATTCTTATCGTATCTGATGAAAACGAATAGCTGTGTTAGCACTCCAACCCATAATGGAACAGAACACATTGAGAACAAGAGGCCAAGCTCATTATCACATTGCGGTACCAGACAGTCAACAAGCCTCTACATGAAGTCTTTTTTGTCCTTGACTTCATTATGTATCTGTGTCTCTGCCAGAGCTGCACATTTTAAATCGAATGATAAATGCAAATAACACAGGCGCGTTTCACTCTTCATGTCTACCGCCCGCCACCGTTCTTGCATAATAAAACAATCTACCGTCAGTGAAGAGTCTGAAGACATCCTTAGAAAAATGAAAGGATTTGCAAAGTTATGGCAGCCAGAGCCAGGGATACACACATATTCACACAGTTAAACTAGCAGATAGCAGTACATAATCACACTGTATCTCTAAACAGAGGTAGAGAGTCATGTGTAAAATGTTCTACTGTATTTTAAGACCTTAAATGGGTTATTATCCTTTTCCAAGGACCTTTTATTTTACTCCTGCAATACTTTTGCTCATTTTCTCAGAGTAGGCATCACATTTCTTTTTTTCCTTTTTTTTCAGATATTATCGTTTTGGAGCAAACTCTTCATAGAATCCCATAAATGTTTTACTCTATTACATTATTACATACAGTATATGATATCACATCCATTACTTACTGCAGTCTCCTCATTGCATGTCCAGTGCTGTTGTTACCGCAGTATATGGCTGAGTCATTTGTTGCTGTTCTGTAATTGTAGCAGTGTGGCTCTCTGGCTGCTAGCAAACACCCACACACCTATCAGCCAACATTATAAACACCCACACACCCATCAGCCAGCATTATCACCTCACCCTGTGAAGCTGTGGGAGGAATTATGACCTGAGGGAGACTGGGGGGGTCTCTGGTCTCCCTTCAGCCGCCTTCCCGGCCTTCAAGCTTATTTAACGCCTTTTAGGCTCTATTTGTGCTCCATCGCACGGTGGAAACAGCCAATGTACAAGCCCACCACGTGCCACAGAGCGACGTGTTGTGAGCTTGAAGCTTGGCTATTTCTTTTCACTTGACACTGTCGTACTACTAGCGAGTAGAAAACAGGCTTTGCAGGACATTTGCGAATTTGACCTTACGTTTTTTAGAGGTGTGTGTGTGGCTGCCATGGCCTACGTATCTATTTCTCTCTCCCAAATCTCTCTCCCTTCCCCCATCTCTTTCTCTCTCCATCAGTCTCTCTCTCTCTCTCTCTGGTTGTCTTTATCTTTCTCTGCCTCCCACGCACATCTCTGTGGAGAGGCATTCACTGCCGACAGCCTTCCAAATATTGAGGGTGTATTGTGAAATTGCTCCTCTCAGGGCGGATAGGGGAGCAGCTACGGGTCAGACCACAGAAGCGGATCAAAATGAGACTCACCACAGCTACTTCCCAGCCTTTGTTGCTCAGCTGTTTGCGGTGCATTGTGACCTTAACAATTCAGAAATAAAGAATAGTAACAGGCTTGCATTTTCAATGCACATTCAGCCTCTCTTCAGGTGATATCCCTTTTTATAGATGAAGATACAACAGAGGGAGGAAAGCCTTACCAACCAAACATAATGTACATACTAGGCATGTAACGATTTATTGTAAATCGATTTCAAACTGGTGACAATTGAAACCGATTTAATAAAAAATGTATCGCGATGCAAACAGCAGAGGGAGTGTAAAAAAAAGGAGAAGAAAATATAGGATCTTTGTAAGGGAATTGATAAAAAAAAGAGTTCTCGTCGTTTGCTACTGTATTGAAAAGAGTATAAGAGAAAACAGTATTGTATGAAATAAAAGAAAACATCATTTGTCTGGAAAATAATTTTGTGTTTAAGAAATCGTGAAAAATTGTATTGTGAACCTAGTATCGTGATTGGAATCGTATTGTGAGTTGAGTGAATCGTAACATGCTTAGTACATACATAGGTACATCTAAACAACAAAGTCTCGAATAGACTGCATGGAATCTTGCAATAAACAGCTTGCAGGGGTATTGGATGTGATTCCACTACTTGCTTGTGCCTTGCTCTCTGGTATTTATTGCTGTGTTTGTCTGTCCATTGTGGCCAGGTACCGACGCTTTCAGCGCTCCAACAGTGTCACCACAGCGGTACAGGTAAACTATATCCACCTTGACTAGTCCACCATTACCAGTGACTATTATTTCAAACGATTTGACACAGTTAGTCACTTTAGTAAATCAGTAAATCAATGCCATCAATAATGCCACCGATCAGTTGGCATGCAGAGCAGCCCAACATAAAACAATTAACGCAATTAATAATTAACATAATCAATCATAACCAAGTGTTTGTGTTCAGGCAAAATGTACTCTATGCAAACAGGATGTTTTAACCTATTTAAACCGTGTCATTTTCGATTTTTGTGTTGGCTATTAAAAAATAGCAGATGTACAAGCTCACAGCACCTCACTTTGTGCCACGCTGCGAGCTTGTACATCTGCTGTTTTTTTAACATACATTTTTTGAAAAATCTTGAAAATGTGAGACCTTTAGAAGGCATTTGTAGATTTCCCATTTTTACCTCATTTATCATCATTATTATTATTATTATTACTATTTGACATGAACACTCACTTACTATGTACTTTCCTGCCGCATTGTGCAACAAACTTTTAACAGGCCGATCTGGACCTGCCGGACGTGCTGGACACGACGCCTCCTCTGGACTCTCCGGACACAGACTTTGACCTCCCGTCGCCCGGCTCCGTGTCTCGGCAGTACTCGCGCGACGCCGCCACCTCCACCGTCAGCATCCAGGGCTCGGGGAACCACTACCACGCCTGCACCTCCGACGACTACGACGACGTGGGCTTCGACCCGTCCATCCTGCCCCCGCCGGACCCCTGGATAGACAGCGTGACCGAGGACGCCCTGGAGGCCGCCTTCGACAGATCTGCCATCCTGGAGGTATACTGTACTGTACTGTACGGAGGAGGAGGACATAGGTGTTTTACATGGCGGGCTTGGCTTGATTGATCTGCATTCAACCCATCCTAGATATTAGCAGCAGTATTTTTGAACCAAATGGGAGAAATTGTGTTGTTATGACCTTTGAATAATTCTTGGTTTCTGAATTTCACTTTTTATTTATTTAAAATGTTTTTTCTTTGTGAACATTTACTGTAGTATATCAGCCCATACAGGGACTGAACATGTTATTTGTATGGCAGCATTGCTATATAGCACCTCAACCCTCCAACAAGCTCACAATGCATCTCAACGCGTGAATTAATGACCCGGTACTATGATACTGCTTACATAGGCCTACAATAATAAGAAGGACTTTAAATATTACAATAACTTCTGCAAAGAAGGGTTCACGGACTTGCAGTTTCTGTAGAACTAGCGAGAGAAATGAACTAATTTCTTGTCACATTGCTCTCCTCAGAAAACACTACATAGATTTTATAAATAGAATTAATTGTTTTCATAGCATTAGCGTAAGTGCTAACAGGTACACTGCATAGTTACTTTTAACAGACTACGGGGGGAAAAACCCTGCCTCGTTAAAGTTTGTTTTCTTCTGCTCTGCAGCGGCTCTGTGTGCCACGCAGGGGAGAGGGGGTGGAGTTAGCTGGTTTAGTAGAAAGTTTGATGATCCTCAGGAGTTAGGAGTTTTTTTCAGAAATACTATTTAATACTTTTCATTGGTTCAATATTTTTTTAACCAACACACAAACGTAAAGGGTGTTCAATAGCGTTCATTTATGAAAAAAAAAGAAGCTGAAAAATGGAGTTGGCTGGTTTCTGCCCGACATCGACGATATATAATAGTATTAATGTAGTAGCATTGTGTGTGTGTGTGTGTGTGTGTGTGTGTGTGATGATGCCAGGTGGTGCAGCGGTCAGTGTGCCAGAGAGATGGACGCTGGTTCCTCAAGCTGCTGCAGGCGGAGACAGACAGAATGGAAGGCTGGTGTCAACAGATGGAGTTGGACCAACAAGAAAATGACCTGCCCGATGACGGTGAGTGTGTGTGTGTGTGTGTGTGTGTGTGTGTGTGTGTGTGTGTGTGTGTGTGTGTGTGTGTGTGTGTGTGTGTGTGTGTGCGTGTATTACACACTGACCTGTGTGTATGCCTCATTGTGCATGTCTGTGTGTGGATAAAATTCAAGCACAATCTGTGCCTCACAATATTAGACGGTGACTTCTCTGTTATCACAACAATAGCGGCATGGCTCCCATGTGGATCTCAGACTTCACTTCATGTGGCCAGTCTGTGTCATCGGTCATCTATGATGTATCTGTGATGTATGACTCCGTATATGGGCGTCAGGTTTCAGATGAACCGACTGCCACTGACTTTAAAAAAAAAATAGAAAATTAAAGTTAAATATTTCATATATTTCATCATAATACACAATATGTGTCCAGCGGTTTGTGAGATATCAGACAAATAGACAGACTGACAGACCTGAAAGAAAGGGAGTTCCACCGTGCATCAAACAGCTAACAGCATGTCCGCTGCATCACACATCAGCAGACATAAGGAATGAAGCACCTTTTTATTTACACAGTGCTCTTCATAAAATCTCTCTCCTCTCTCTTATACAAATGATTGACAAACATTTCCAGTTTATCCACCGGATAAACAAATGAGGATGAAGATGACAAGCAATTATGATATCTGTCACTTATATCTTGTATCAGAAAACTCTACAAAACAACGCTTAATTACTAATGAGGTTTTCGCCCAAACTTGAACTAAATGATAGTCACGAAAGACTATTAGTTGCGTCAACTTCACAAAACATAAATGGCTCCACGTAGAGAGTACTACTGAATATAAACTATCATGAAACTATTGCGCCTTGCACTGAGACAAGTAGGCCTACATAAGCATGCTGCAAAATGCCCAGTTCTACATTCTACCTTCACTTTAAAGTCTCAACCACTGTGCTCGCCCTTACAAGCTTGCCCATTTTTGTTAGCGATGCTAATTTGAGTCTGGTCTGCAGATCGTCCCAAGACCAGGGACCAAAGTAGAAAAGTTTTTTTACCCCCCTCAGATGCAGATGAAGGTACAACGTAACACAGCCAATCATTTTGATCTGAGTTAAGGTTGTTCCTATAACCAAGACAATGTGCTAATCAACAAGTTGTTCTTTGGCTGTTGTTGACATGCTCAAAGGTTTTGATGTGCGACACACTGTTTGAGTCAGACTGCTTGTGTCTCTGTGCTGTGCAGTGCTGGGGAAGATGCGGAGCGCGGTGGGAAGTGCCCAGCTTCTGATGTCCCAGAAGTTCCAGCAGTTCAAAGATCTCTGTGAAGACAACTTGGTGAGTGTCAGCAGACCTCTCGCTATCTCTGTTAACAATATGAACTCTGGCATCCCTATTTCTATCAAAATATTTTTTTTTGGGGGGGGGCTTTTTATGCCTTTATTGCTAGGACAGTAGGCTGACAGGAAATGGGGAGAGAGATGGGGAATGACATGCAGCAAAGGCCGTCGGAATCGGGACTCGAACGCTTTCAGGCTACACTGAGCCTAGGTGCTTGGACCGCTACGCCACCGGTCCAGGCCAATTTTTCAAAGCTTTTAAAGTCATAATATGTAACGTCCATTTTAGTAGTCTTTTTGCCGACCCATATGGTACAGTAGCTCCATTATCTGTTAGAAGAACTGCAATTCCCAGACTTCAAAGTTGTCAAATAGCACATTTAAGTGGAATGTTATTGTGTCCGACGCGTTGTGTGTAGTTTGGCTATTTAGTCATTTTAGATTTCTTTGGCTATTCAAAAATAGCAAACATGTGTTACTCAAATCTTTGCTTCTGGGGGGTCCCTGGAACAAAATATTTTGAGATGGGGGTTGGCGGCCAAATTCATATCATTTTGGGGGTCCTTGACATGAAAAAGTTTGAGAACCACTCATATAGAAACTTTGAAAAGATATTTTCAGAAAACTGTTCGGATTTAGAAGACATTTGTAGAATCGGAACCTCAGGTCTTAATGGGTTTTTAAAAAGCTGTAATAAAATAGGCCACAAGTGAATCCTCGTCCTCTCCTTCTCATCTTTTGTCTAACCCTCAGAACCCTCAGGCCCACCCCAGGCCCGTAGCGTCAGACCTGGCAGGCTTCTGGGACATGCTGCAGCTCTCCATCGAGAACATCAGCCTCAAGTTCGACGAGCTGCACCAGCTGCGCGCCAACAGTTGGAGACCCCTGGACCCCCCCGAGAGAAAGGTACGCACAGACGACCGGGTCCCTGCCTGTCTGTCTGTCTGCCTGTCTGTCTGTGTGAACAAGGAGGAGGTTTTTAAATGTGCTTTTTCGTTTTTCCCTTCCATCCGTTTAATGTCTGGCCAAGTATCATACGATAACGATGGAGATGTAATTGTTATTTCCATTTAGTTTTTTTTGCAATATTGCGGAAAAACTTGTCAATGTCTCTCGATAGTTACAGTATGTTGCTCTGTCAGTTTCAAGCACATTTTAAACACATTTATAATACCACAAAAATAAAGATGCTAATTTGGTCATTTTCATTTATTAGACTTAAAGCTGCACTTTGTAACTTTCCTCTTCTACCCCGGATTTGAACCCAGTTTCCTGTGCTGATTTTTGTCTCAATAGAAGAGCAGGGAGTCAAAAATATAACCTACCCAATTGTATACTGTAAGTTATATTGTATGAACATACTCTACCATACAGATTGGACAACATTACATTTTAATAATAAATAAAAAGTTACAGAGTGCCGCTTTAAGCAAATAAATGGATTACCTGACCTCATGTATTAATTAAAAATCACGTCAGATATCAAATTGAATGCCACTGGTCGAAAAGTCTCCATATTTATTCAACAAAAGTGTCCATCAGTGTTTATTGCAATGGTTCCCCTATTTAGAACAACTTGTGATACATCATAGCTTGAATAATGTGATACATCATAGTTTGAATAAAAAAACGTTGGCTAGTGTCCATCTGTCTGTCTGTATCTACATTTTCTGTCTGTCTGTCTGTTTGTTTGTCTCTCTTGTCCACTTCCCTCTCACCCTCTCTTCCTCTTCTGTCAGAGAGGCTAGAATATCTGTCTGACGGTCTGTGTGGTGTTAGCCTACTGTTGAGTTACGTATCTAAAGAGAGACACAGCTGTGTGTGCAGGCTTTGGTCCAGTTTGGAACACACACACACACACACACACACAGTCTTCTTATCGGGGCTACAGTATATGCCTTGAAACATATTGCCTGACAAAAACTCGGATCTCCAAGAAGTCTGAGGTTTTTTAATCCATTAAGACCGGGAAAGCATCTGTTTCATTTTAAAATGTATTTGGCTATTCAAAAATAGCAGATATACAGACTACTGTACATACTTGTAGATCTGCTATTTTTGTGAAAGTGTGCAAATCTTTGAACATAGTCAAATAAATCTAAAATGACACAGATGCGTTCCTGGATTTAATGGTTTAATATGGGTTTGTTTGTTTTTAGAGTTTTCCATGCAGTTTTTCCATGGATTTCCGTTTTATCTTTTAACGCAATTGGTCAGACAAGACATTCCCATGACCCAGTTTTAACAACATTGCGATTAAGTCTGAGCTTTTGTAATAACAATTCTAATTGAAAGACCCACCAGGACACCCTATTGTGTTTCTTGGTCCTGGAGGGTGTCGATATTTTCCAAATATTTGTCTACAATTGCCAGCTATCAATATAGTACTGAAAAATACAGAGACAATGGAGATTCAAGGTTTTGTGGTACACATAATACAGTAAGTCCTTCACGTCGAGTGATCTTACTCAACAATGTCGATTTCATCTGCATGGCTGGTCAAGCATTGCTGTTGTTCTAACTCTGTCTGACAACACATTGCTTATGTCTGTGGTACAAACATTCAACCAGAGTGAATTCCTCAACCACGAACCTCCAGGTTTACTTGTTCCCCCTTTTCCAATTCAAATTCAAAATTAATAGTGCAGTTCTGAGAGATGATGGGGCATTCTTAATTGATAAGAGGGATGTGACATACCTCAGAATCATCTTTATTGTCACATCACAGGTTTACAGAAGTAAAAAAGAATGGGTGAAATTTGTTTTCGTGCATAGTTCCCATTATATCGTTATTTTCATAGAAAAAAAGAAAGAGGAGAAGAAGGGGGGCAAGGGGGAAAGGAGATCAAACAAGAGAACAAAAAAACAAGTTATCTTCATATTTACACATGGTACCTGAGATAAGATATAAAGGTGTGTGAGCATAGCAGCATATGTATACTGTGCATGATATACTTATGGATTAAGGCCTCTCGTTTCATTTCAGTGTTTTTTAATGTGGTATGTGGAATTTTGAAGAAGCTTCTATAGTTCCCAAAAGCAAGATTCCGAAGCCATTTCTGATAAACAAGGTAGAGAGAGCTAACGGTAACAAGATGCCAGTGCCGGTGGCTTAGTTACTCGTTAATGCCTGAACAAGACCTGCAAACAAAGTTCTATCACTGTGAAATATCCATATCTAGACAAGTCCCAGAGAATAATTCTGTTGTGTCATGCTGTCTACTAGTAATATTAGTAAATTAACGAGCACTTTAATACTGCAGCCATGCCACTGCTTGAGATCTAGGCAAAACATTTGTTGAATAAAATTGGTGTCAAATACCAATTTGACACCAATTTTAGATTAATTACATTTTGATTTATTACACTTCCACGAGGAAGTTTTTTGAGATGTGTCTCCTGCTTCAACTGACATTCAGTTCTGCTTGTTGGCTCGAAAGTGATTGTTGCATCATCTGTGTGGGACATGTTTACCGTTTGCTTTCTAGGCCTGTTTATTTCCCTCTTAAAGGCTTTCAGTGTATACTCAAATCGATGCACTTTTGATACCATATAACATACAAAGCATGTGTTAGTGTGTACAAAATATTTGGATCACTTGCTCTTTACATGAAAGACTGATTTGAACAATTAAATTCACTTCAGTCACAAAGGGGAGATGAAAGTGACTAGCTGGAGACGCTTGAGATGTGGGTTTCGCAAAACTGCAGTGCAGCACAATATTAGGCTTTGTTTTACACATAATGTATTTTAAACTATACAGTATTACAGCATTTTGTTGTTTTCTGCCTGTAACTCTATTAAGCCTGATTCATACTTAGTCATACAATGGTGTAAGTAAGTAGCAATGTGATGCAACGGTTGCCGCGCTATGAGCTTGTAGATTTGCTATTTTTGAAAAGGAATCGTGAAAATGGGTGCGAATCTTTGAATATATATACATTTTTAACTCAAATCTTTGCTTCCGGGGGTCCTTGGAACAAAATATTTTGAGATGGGGCGCAGACAAATGCATATCATTTTGGGTGGTCCTTAACATGACAAAAGTTTGAGAACCACTGATATTATAGCAACATAGTTTTTTGTTTTTTTTAACTGTTAGGATTTAGAAGACATTTCTAGGATCCACAGAAGCAAAGATTTGAGTAAAAAAAGAGATTGCTTTAAAAAAACATTTATATTCAAAGATTTGCTCACATCTTCACGATAAAACTAAATAAATAGCAGATCTACAAGCTTGTGCCGCGCTATGAGATTGTATACTGTAAGCTTGTACAAAGTATAAATCAGGCTTGTTTAGGCTCACTCAACAGTGGATCTCCGACATGGCTGCGCATTGTTGTGATTTTTTCTGACGGCTTCCTCATGTGCTTTATCTGTCTGTCTTTGTTGTCTTTCTTGTGGTCTTGTGCTGTTTTCCTGTGTTCGACAGTGAGGGCCCCATGCAATCAGCCACGCACCAAACAGCAACACAGGGCCCTCGACAACTCGGGGCCATCATAGACACATTGCGCTGTTTGTCTGTCCATCTGTCTGTTCCTTCCATCCATCCATCCTTCCTTCCTTCCTTCCTACCTCCCTCCCTACCGTCGTTTCCTCCGCTGTTGTCTCGCCATGTGCGTTTTTTTTTCTCTGTTCTGTTCAAAAAACGTTGAAAAAGTTGATTTGTGGTTGTGTGAAAACAGACCGGTCAGAATGTGGTCTGTCAGTGTTCTGGAGTGTTCTCACCTCCCCTGATCTCCACTTGATATTTAATAGAAACACATAGTAGCTATAATACGCACATGAAAGCACATGTATATGCACGCTAAGAACTACTAAATATATTTTACATGGACTCTTCGTCTTAACACGCACTCATACACATGTGCAGTACGTAACATGTACGCATGCGCTACTGGAAGAATCCAAAACCTCTACTCCTGCATCAATGCCATCAATTAAAATGGCAAATATACTATACAGTAATGAACCGAACCACACACACCCACAAACACCCACTCTGTCTGTGTTTTTCCTGAAACGCTCTTCCCCCTCACTCCCTCCCCTTCCCCTTCCCTAACCATCCGACCCTCAACCAGGAGAGGCGTCTCCCGCCCCCGGTGCCAAAGAAACCCCCTAAGGTCCCCCACCACCACCCTCCGTTGGCCAGGGACTGGTCTCTGGAGAGCTCCGAGAAGCAGCGGCAAGAAGCGCGCAAGCGCCTGATGGCCGCCAAGCGTGCAGCGTCCGTGCGGCAAAACTCGGCGACGGAAAGCGCCGACAGCATCGAGATCTACATCCCCGAGGCTCAGACGAGGCTATGAGAGCCTGCCAGCCAGCCGAGCACGCATGTGGACAGAGGGCTTATCGACACACACACACACACACACACACACACACACACACACACACACACACCACACAAGCATACCCACGCGCACGTGCACGCACACACAAACACACACACACACAGACACACACACACACACACACACACACACACACACACACACACACACACACACACACACACACACACACACACACACACACACACACACACACACACACACACACACACACGCGCGCACACGCACACACACCAGGCATTTCTTCAGGTCTTGTGGCCATATGAACACTGCAGGATAGATGCAGGCTATAATATAAAAACAGTCTCTCTCTTGTTTTTCCGTTTCCCCATGAGAGATGGGTACCGTCTCTTCTCTTCTATCTTCCTCTGCCTCACCCCCTCCCTCCCTCCCTGTCCTTCTTTTTGTGGAAGATGATCCCTGCACAGATTATTCAGCTCTTTCTCTATCTGGTGATTCCTCTTTGAAGAGGAGGATGGACGGATTTTGATCACTTTTAACTGTAATATAGGAAGCCATCATGGGGATTCCACAGCGTTGACCTAGAAATTATAACAATGTTGATGTTACAAAAAAAAAGAAAGAAAATAAGCCACATACGAAGGTTGATGTCTAAATAATGTTTGGGAATGAGTTTCTTTGGATACTTGTATATTCACCAAGCCTAAGCATGGATCACCTGGGTTTTCTCCCGTGCTTGGTTAGTACTTTCTACCTTACGGTGTCACTCTTTCCTCAGGGGCTAAGAGTGATTCGGTTGAGAAACAGGGTACATTTATGCATAAGCAATATTCACCAGACGGTACGATCGGACTGGGATTGCGTACAACACACAGTGTGGTACTTAGCGTGCAGTGCATTCCTTTAGCTTTGACGCAAGTTCAAATGCACAGAATTGGCCTATATCATGGAAGAAATTAAGTATGAAACTCCTGTCATTTGTTTTTTCTTGTTTTCCTTCAAGATTATTTAATTATATAGTAAAGTAAAGAAAGTCAAGGAAGAGGGAGCAGACAGACTGCCCAGAATTGTGTTTTTTAATTCAGTTAGATTGGCTTTGATTGAAGTAGAATTGAACTTCTGTGACCTTCTTGAGTCAGTTTCTACACAGAAAGACCTTCAGTGGTAAAGGGGTAAAGTTCCTGCCAACAACTGCAGAGACTAGAGTTTCAAATCGAATCCATAACAAACAACAATTGGCCGTGCTCATGGAAGGGAAGCCGGGCGGTTCTGGGCGGTCTCTGTCACTATAGATTCCTACAGGTTGGTCAGGGTGCCTGTTGAGCAGGGAAAGAAACTAGATGGAATAGCATGTTCCTCTTCATGCGTTGTATACTCCCAGTGAAACTCCCCACTGTCAGGTAAAAGGAAACGGAGTGCGACTTCATGTATGTCTTTCTGGACTGGAATTCCCAGATCAATCTTAGTACGAGTTTCGCTTTTATCCAGGTGTAAGATGTGCAATTAGGAAGTACTGTGGTTTGGTTTGGTTTGGTTTGGTTTGGTTTCTGTTAATCTCAGTTTCTCTTCAGTCATGGACAGATTTAGGGAGCGAGTAACATTTCATCCAAGCCAAACCAACCCAAACTCTTTATGAGAGAATCCGCTCCAGACGGTGCTGGACATGGGATTGCTTTAGCACCACTCTGTGTTTGACTGATCCCAGAACATGAAATACCTTCAAGAGAAACACGGTGTCTGATGCCTTGACGATTCAGCAGCAAATGGCTGGCTCTCCTCAAAACAATCTCAGCCCTCAACAATATCACCATTGATCCATTGCTGTTAACTTTGTAAAATGATGCCTTGTAATGCAAAAGCTGGGGCCCGTCACTGATGGGTCCCTAGACCAGTGGTTCTCATCCTTAGTCCTCGGGAACTTTACCTCACTGCTGGTTTTCTATTCCACTTTGAAGTCAACCACTTGAACCCTAGCATCCCTATTCTGGGGGAAACAAGTGCCAAAAATGGCCAATCTACAAGCTCACAACACATCGCAATGCGATACATTGTGATATTGTACAGGCTATTTTAGAGATTTGGTGTAGAGGGGAAAAGGAGCAGATCAAGCACAGAGCAGACAGCCGACCCCCTTGTCAACCAAGAATGAGTTTATAGAGGGTTACAGTATATAGAGGGTTTAAGAGGTTAAGTGCATTTGTATGGTGTCCTTGTCATTCTGCTGTCCAATCAGGAACTAAATTATAAACCTGGGTCACCTGATAAGATGGAAACCTGTTCAGTACATGGTCTCCCTTAGGACAGAGGTTGTGAACCACTGCATTAGATGACTTTGCAACTCAGAAAGACGTTGAGTTTCTCATTCTGGGTCTCATTTCCGTAAGGTTTCAGAGCACACTGCAGTCGGTGGAGTGATCTTACATCCAAGAAAGGTTTTGTGAAAGCAAACCTGTTTATCACTGACAAACGACATACACGTTAGTTCTACTCAAACAGTGTTACCCCTCTCTGTGACATCACAAGCCTGTGGAGCAGATAAACAACACTACCTTCCCCTTATCTAAATCAGTGATTCTCAATCTGTTGGCAGCAGGGGCCCACTGGTGCGCTGTGAGGACCCCATATAATTAACAAAACATTAATGTTTTAATGATAAAATAACATTTATATATATTTTTTTAAATGTCATGGTATTATTTTTCTCTTTAAAACCTGAAAAAGTATCATTGAAGTAAACATGCACCACCCACCCATTTGATCACTTAACCCATTCAAACCGGGAGCGTATCTGTGTAACCACTTATTTTATACTTTAGCTATTCAAAATAGCAGATATACAAGCTCATAGCGCGGCACTGAGTACAACGCTATGAGCTTGTAGATCTGCTATTATTATTATTCTAATCGTGGTGCAAATCTTTGAATAAACTGTTTGTTTTTTTAAGCAAATATTTTAACTCAAATCTTTGCTTCTGGGGATTCTACAAATGTCTTCTAAATCATTTTTTTCTTTTTTATAAAAACTGTGCTATAGTGCTATGTTGCTATAGTGGTTCTCAAACTTTTTCATGTCAAGGACCACCCAAAATGATATGTATTTGTATATGTATTATTTATACGCGGAACCCACCCCCCCCCATCTCAAAATATTTTGTTCCAGGGACCCCCAGAGGCAAAGATTTGAGTTAAAATTGTATATATATTCAAAGATTTGCACACATTTTCACGATTTGTGCTATATCAGATCTACAAGCTTGTATATCTGCTATTTTTGAATAGCCAAAGAAATCTTAAAATGAAACAGATGCGTTCCCGGATTGAATGGCTTGAGTGGTCAGATTTTCAAGAGGGGCTCCAGATCCAGAACATCTTGAGAACCACTGAATCTAAATTGTTTGTGGCCTACAACCATGTAAAGATCATCTGACTACTGATAGACAGACAGTGCAATGCCCACTTCATTTAGCCTGGTGACTCTCAACTGCCATTCCTTTCTCTGGACAACAGCCTCTGGGACGTCAACAATAAGGATCTATGAGACAACCGGAGAGTGTTAATATAAACAATCATTGACTATTGGAGACTATTCTTTGATGACGTGTTTTATTGGAAAAATATATATTGTACATTCCTTTTGAGTGTGTGTGTGTGTGTGTGTGTGTGTGTGTGTGTGTGTGTGTGTGTGTGTGTGTGTGTGTGTGTGTGTGTGTGTGTGTGTGTGTGTGTGTGTGCGTGTGCGTGCGCGTGCGTGTCAACTTTGTATGGGATCTGGATACCTCTGTTTAAATGAGGAGGACAAAGTCAATGAGAGTGAAAATGCTGATATAATTATAATGTATTGATGATGACAATGATAGTGAGCCATAGCTGTTGCGACATTATCTCACCATTAAGGAAAGGGGCCATAAAAAATAGCAACTTCAGGATGACTAAGTTGTTTGAACTTTGCTTTGTATTTCTATTGTTCCAGTAGCAACGTTTAGTGGATTCTACAATCGTCTGTGTTTTCTGGAAGGAACAGGAAAGCAGAGCATGGCATTGTCATGGGTGTTGAGTGGAGGATTGAGAAAATGGACTAGTTTGAATCACTGTGCCCCCCCCTCACCCCCATAGACTGTGGGACGATTTTGGCTGTCTTTAGTTATGATTTTATCATCACCAAATCAAATTTTCACAAACTTTTCAGAGTTGTGAATGCTGGTCGGCAGTCTGGGCTTATTTAACGTCACAGTTTGTGTGTGTGTATACAGTGTATATATACATAAATATATGTATATACATATATATATATATATATATATATATATATATATATATATATATAGAGGGAGAGAGAGATGGATATATATACGGATTATACGCTATGAATGTGCATAAATATAATCTATAAACATTTCTATAAAATTGGACAATTGAATATATTGCTCTGCCCTAGTTTATGTTTACAAATGACGATCAAAATCTCACAGTCTTTGGAAAAGGATGGAAAGTTCTCAGTTCTGATGTTAGGTGTGAACTTGTATAGAGGGCCAAAGACAGGGAGCTGTGATGGCGAGTATACATGAGATAGAATGCTGCTGGAACTCACTCTTACAAATTGTGTTCTTTCTTGAGCTGGCTCTGTGTTTTTCTTTTCTTTTTTTGTGTTTGTTTTTGCGTTTTTCTATTTTTTTCTCTCAGGAAGAGATGGGAAATGTAGTCCATAAAATCAGGGTCTTAGTCCTGGTCAGCCATTACTCAGCATGTGAGCGTGTGTGTGTGTGTCTGTCTGTTTGTGTGTTTCTGCGTGTGTATCAGTATTCATTCAGATATGGATGATACACTGTGTGTATGACTGTATTTATATTAATGAATGTTTATATGTGTGTGTATGATGTATGTGTGTGCGTGTGCACGCGTGCGCGTGTGTGGTCTTTATAAAGTGCTTCCTAACTTCCTTGTTTTTTTCTGTGTGGGCCTTTCTTCAATTCTGGTCAAGTAGCGTCATTTAGTCATTCTGCATTAACCCCTCTACTTGAAACTGCTCTCTTGTGTTGGTACAGAAAATGGTTGAGGATGTTTCACGAAGCATGCAGGCACAATATTAGTACTTATGAATCTATATCTGAGTTTTAAACACTTGTATTAGGTTAACTTATGCTATTTACTGTATATTGTTATTTATTGATTAGTTGAATTATTTATTGTTTTTTTTTCTTCTTTTTTTTACTGTTTGGGATTATGTTGAACTAGTCTATCATGCTCCACTGATCTACTGTTGTACTGTATAGAAAGGATTATACGTCCCTATACCTATGATCGACACAAAATAAAAATTAACCTTCAACTGATTTTGCTCCTTTATTTTGAAGTCTCCAAGATGACACACAGTAATTAAAGAAAAATAATTCCTAATAATGACTTGAATGAATTAAAAAACAAGCAAACAAAAATACAACTTTTCCACTCGTCTAATTATCCACTTTCAACATACAAATTCTTCATGCATAGATACATACATATGTATGTACAGGGTTCCCAGTTTAAATATGATTATTTTTTTGGGGGGGGGGGTCACGGCCTGAAAAGGTTGAGAACCACTGCTATAAAGACACTGCACAACCTGGCTCCCCCCCTACCTCTCTGACCTCCTCCAGCCACACGTTCCAGCCTGTTCCCTCAGGTCCAGTGATGCTGGACCTCCTGGAGGTCCCCAAGACCAGGCTCCGAACCTGGTGCGACAGGCCCCCCCTACCTTCAAACCCGCCCTGAAACCCCACCTGTTAAGAATCACCTTTCTGAGTTGACTTTGATTTCAACTCTTTATTTTTAGTGTTGTATTGATTTTAATTATTTCTTATTAGAGTTTTTTCCTAATAAAGTTGTTCTCTATTTTTCTCCTCTCCCCTGGCCCCCACACACATCTAAAGTGTCTCTGAGTACTTATAAAAGCGCTATATAAATTCAATGTATTATTATTATTATTATTAATATAACCCAGGTAACAATTTGATCTATTATGTTTAATTCAGAATGTTAGACTAAACTGCTCTTATGCTGGAGGGGAAAACAATATTTAGAAGATCTTAGGCCCAATATAAGGTTGGGCCTCACATACTGGAGTGGATAAAGAGTCCTGTTTGGACCAAATCATAAACATATCAAATATAGGCAAGCAGCCATTAACTCTGAATATACATGTGTTCTCTTCTCTAACCACACGATGGCGACAATCGACAACAGCGGTGAGACAGCAGCGCCACACCGTCCCAGAATTATTTGGCCGTGCGTGTGTGTGGATGTGTGCGGCTGTGTGCATTTATTATGCATCAAATATGCAATTATGCTATTAAATATGAAATATTATTGGTGAAATCAGTTGCTAGCTGTAAATTACAGGACGAAAAGCTTTTCCCAAATTCAGGTCTGGCCACTGATCACTGATTATTATTATTATTATTATTATTATTATTATTATTATTATTGTTGTTGCTGTTGTTGTTATTTAAAACTGTTAAATTATAAGCCATGTGGCCCATATTATTTGAAAGGTACATTTAATTAATATTTACACTTATGTCAGGAGAAATCGCATATGGGCCGCCGCCTATGGATGGACATTGTGTTTTCCCTGCATAGAACCTACAGGCTACCTAATAATTAACCTCGCGTCACCAGTCATGTAGAAAGACCCCTTAACAGACGACGTCACACTGATAAGAACCAGTATGCGCGCGCAGGCCGGCACCAGATGAAACCCATTCTGTCACGTCTCGCTAGGAAGCGCCTCACTAGCCAACATACAAGAGGAGGTTGAATGCACTGAAACCAGCGCACCCCAAAACAATATGTTGGGAATTGATTGCATGAAACAATCACCTGTGCGTCCAGTCTCAACGTTGGAAAACAAATAATTGCCAGACAGACCGTGGAAACATTTTTGTGTTTTGGTTTCAACTAAATTAGAAGGCGTCGCAAGTTTGAGTGAAATGACCACAGGAAATGACGCAACCACTGCCGTCAGAGGTTGACTCAGGTGCGCGTAGTCTTGTTGTTGTTTTTCTTCCTGTTTTGAAACTGTCAAAATCTATGTTTTGGAGTTTTATTTAGGCCTCTATAGGCTACTCATCAAACTTTATTTTGTAATCACCTGCATAAACCACTTAAATCCCATAGACTTAACAGACGACGTCACACTGATAAGAACCAGTATGGGTTTCATTGCACGCATACTGGTACAGAATTTCTGTCAGGTCTCGATAGGACGCGCCTCACTAACCAACACACAAGAGGGGGTTGGGGTGTGCTGAAACCAGCGAAACCCCAAAACCACAGGTTGGGAATTAATTGCGTGAAACAATCACCTGTGCAGTCTCAATGTTAGTAAACAAATAATTGGTCTATATGCGTAACTGAAGTCCACCAGGGCTCAATACTAGTGTTTTCTGTTTTGTTGTGTTATTGTGGGGATAAAGCTTTTGCTGAAAATAGCTGATCGACAAGCTCACAACACGTCGCAGGGCTATGTGTTGTGAGCTTGTGATCTGCTATTTTCTGCAAAAGCTTTCCCTACTAACTAAGGGGTGACCACACTTTTTTGACTTGAGAACTACTTTTAAAATGACAAGCTCAAGTCACCTTAATTCAAGTGGCAGATGCCAAAAAGAGGAGTTTTGTGATTTTTGTTCATAAATGTGTTTTTAATATTTTAATATTTTTTTTAGGGGCATGTCATGTGGTCTACTTGCACAGCTTTTGTGTTCTACTGGTAGACCACGATCTACCTTTTGGGCACCCCTGAACTATACTGATGCTGGGATCAGTGGTTAATTGACACTCAGGTCAGGATCCATCCATTCCCCAATGGCAGAGGTCAGGACATGGATCTTCAATCAACCACATCTCATCAAGTAAGCTAAATTGACAATTATTTTGGATTAGATGCAGGCCTATTGGCAAATAGGTTTTAGGCCTATACTATAGCTTTGAGCGTCATTTTGAGTTCATATTTGCTTGAAAGCCATAACATGCACATGGTAGCCTGTTGACTCACAATAAAAAAACAAAAGGCCATCAGACTAGACTGAATATTAGTTTAAACTTGGCATTTATTGGGGCTGTAAATCAAGCATGTCATATTGTGACCATATTGTTAACCCCCTTTCACCTCCCTGTCAAAGCAATCATCTGACGTTCTCATAGGCCACTGGTTCTTAGTGGGGTCCTGGGGCAGTCCCTCAGGGTTCCTTGAGTTGAGGAAGTTCCACATGGACCCTTCCTTAACTCTGAGAGAAATGTAACCTAAAATTATTGAAAATGTAAATCTTTGATAACCACTGTCATAGACTATATTTAGCCTATGATATCTCCTCAATCCAGGACCGCAAAAAAAAAAAAAACACCTTTTGGATGGCTTCCCTGTCCAGACAGTCTCTGAGTTGTTATGGGAGACTTGTAGGTCCGCTAATCTCTTTTAAATCTCCCCTCCAGCCGTAAACAGCCCCAGGCCAGAACCCCCCCAGCAGATATGAACCCACTACAGTAGCCTATAGCAGATATCGTCCAGATTAACGCCCCAATCAATTACATTCAATTAACCCCCCCCCCCCCCCCCCAACAACCCCAAATCCAGTGCAGTGTTAATTTCTCTCTCTTAGCCTATTTAATGGAATTAGACCACTTACCAATTATGTAGGCTGTTTTTAAGACGTGTCAAGTAAGAAAGAGTAGCCTACTGGATGCACCTATACAGTTACTTTGTTTAACCAGTTACTATAAGTCAATGGTTCTCAAAGTGGGGTCTGGGGTCCCCCAGGGGACCTTGAGGGAGTTCCAGGAGGGCCCCAGCTAAATGATAGTTAGGAATAAAATGGACCCTTACAGGTTTGTAACTCTGAGTGTATATGGAACCAAATGGACCATTAAAGGAACTCATTTTCAACTTTATCTTCATATAATTGGTCTTTGCTAATTCTCATTTTAAGATGGAACCATTTCTCACTCTGTGTCTCAGAGGAAGGCTGTGGAGTTCAAAAACCTGCCTGTCAGTGACATCATTGGTAGGCAGATTTTAAACTAAATTTATTTTATTTTTTATTAATGCAAGAACAATGGTTTCTATTTTAGCATGCTAACCTCGATTGATTTCTTGGGCAGGTTTCTGAACTGTCCACAGCCCACCAATAAGACGCAGAGTAGACGGAAATTGTGACATCTATGAGCATCACATTTGAACTGGGGACCCCCACCCTGACAAGCACTTGGAATTGTAGGAGTTAAGGCATTACATTTAGTTTGACTCGGTTCCACAGATACATATTGTGCAAATAGCAGATTGCCTCTTTCTCAGGTAATATTTGACCATTTGACCAATGTTTGACAATTATTTATAGTATAGCTGGCTGATTTATTTTAACACAGTAATGTTCTTATTTTTACTTTTAGAGGTATTAAAAAGGTATTAAGTCCTTAAATTTAGAAATGTGCAGATACTCTGCAGATATTGAAAGTGGTCAAATAAAAATAAAGAAGTGATTAAATAATTCACATACATTCCTGGAGGAAGCATGGATAACAAAACAGGCCCAGGGTTTCCAGTCATGAGGATTAACAAGTACAAATATGATACAATACGATACAAAATAGTTTTTGGGGGGTATCAATAAAAGGTAATATGATAAGTACCTGGACAAAAAACATATATAAAGCATCAGCGTCCCTTTTGGTCTAACTTTTGTTAATCTGCTCTGTGTGTGTGTGTGTGTGTGTGTGTGTGTGTGTGTGTGTGTGTGTGTGTGTGTGTGTGTGTGTGTGTGTGTGTGTGTGTGGGCAGTGCAGGATCTGGTTTCACACCCAGAGCCTCCACCATACAAAGTATAAATAGCTTATATGGAAGTAATTATTTGCAAAGAAAATCTCTCTCTCCCCCTCACACTCTCTCCTCCTCTCTCTCTCTCTCGCTCTGTGTGTCACACCATGGGGAAGGCATATCTCCTTTTCAATCTATCTACTCTCCTCTTCCTCACCAAGCCACTTCAACATCTCTCTCTCTCTCTCTCTCTCTCTCTCTAAAATATTGTGACATCATCATTGTTCTTGCTCGCAGATGGCCTATTGTTCTGGGCCGGTGTGGTCTGAGCGCGTACCGTATGAACACTGACAACTTGGGTCCTGCAGAGCAGCAATCTCATACAGACTCATAGCCTTCAAACACACATTGGTAATGCTTGCTATTCCCAGAGGTTCATGTGGTTGAGAACATGAGAGAAAAGGAATCAAGTGTCTAAAACAGGACTGATATGATAAGACTCCAAGTGATAACTGACCTGTGTGTGTGTGTGTGTGTGTGTGTGTGTGTGTGTGTGTGTGTGTGTGTGTGTGTGTGTGTGTGTGTGTGTGTGTGTGTGTGTGTGTGTGTGTGTGTGTGTGTGTGCGCGTGTGCGTGTGTATTACTATACTTGTGAGGGCCAAACGTCCCCACAAGAGCTCATAAGGGAAATGGTTGGTTAAAAAAAAATTCTAGAATTAATCTTACAGTTAGGAAAAGATCCAGGTTGTGGTTATAGGATTAAGATTAGACATTTAGAGGTTAAGATTAGTGGTTATAGTGTTGGAGGTACACCAGATTTGTTTTTGCGTGCCGAATGTCCCGCGCCAAAATAGCCTAATCTCTACAAGCTGACAACATGACACGCGTTGCATCGTGAAGTTGTAGATCTGCTGTCTTTGGCTTTAGGATCCGTGTTGAACAATGGCAAAAACGTATGAAGATGACGTACATCAAAACATTGACGTCCTCACAAGTATAGTAATACAAACGTGTGTGTGTGTGTGGGGGGGGGGGGGGTCTATAGTTGGGAGGTGTCTGTTGATATGTGTCATTGATCTTCCATTCATTCCTTTAACCGCCCGGCTTGTCAGTCAATTCCACGTCACTGCATTTCCAACGGCAGTGTGCAGAGGGGCGGGGGGCGAGGGGGGGGGTCCCCCTATAGATGCTGATCTGACCTCAGCTCTGTGCTTCCTCGCAACGTATGTGGCTGCAGCTATACGTTGCCGAGCGGGGAATCTGACCCAGAGTCAGTGTTGAAAAGAGCTGCACTGACCTCAGAGGAATTAAACAAGGGAGGGAGTGAAGGAGGGAGGGGGGAAAGGAAGGATAAGGAAGATGGAAAGGATTGAACCTATAGGGAGGGGGAAAATGCATGGATGTTTGATGTAGTGGGGTCCAGGGACCCTCAGGGTTCCTTGAGGGTGGTTCTAAGTAGACCCTTACAGATCTGTAACTCTTAAGAGTTTAGAAGTTATGTTAAAGGTTTGAACCACTGATGTAGAAAATGCAAATACAGGAAGAAGGACGGACAGAAGGAAACGAGGAAGCCCCTCCTTGTAGGGAAAGGAAAACAACAGAGGATTAGGGGCTACTCTGCAGCAACAAGTGAAAACAGCCCAACAAACACAACAACAACATCATCATCATCACCACATCATCCATCAGCCTCTTGTTGATCTGTTATACAACACAGACAGACCGAGACAGAGAGAGAGATTTAGCTTTTGATTAATTAAAAAAACAGAAGTGCCATATTGCATGGCCCTGGGGGCAGACTCGGATACAGTAGAGAAGCTACGCTAGAGGGCGAGAAGGAGGAGGGGGAGGGGACATACCTAGCCACTGTGACGGGGGCCGTGGGGGGGCTGGACGGGGGGCTGGATGGGATACATTTCCTCATCCAGGGATTATGTAGCTCAATCAGATTTCGGCAGATTATGTCTGCGAAGGACAGACTCTGTCATGGAGGGAAGATTAAAAAGTATTTTTTTCTAAATGGTTTTGTTGGGGTGAAAACAATCAGCTTTGAGATTAGGAACGGAAAGCTACGGGCAATCAAATGGCACACAGATGTAAAAGCGATGGTTTCGTAAGGTAAATCCTCCCCGCTAATCTCAAATCCATTGGTTTCAATATGTTTGGAGGCTTTGATTGTAATTGGCCTTATTTTACTAATCCAAAAAACACATCAGCACAATGCCTCCAAACCACAAACAGAAGCGAAAACTCAGACTGTGCTATTAGGCGACCAATATGTCTGTTTGTCCTGGGACATAATTGGAGTAAACTTCTTCCATTGTCAATATGATGCAATGAAACAAGTGAAATAGCCACGGCACACAGATTACTTACATAGGCTCACACAGCTGTTTTCTCATAAACTGTCAAAGTAATTAACCACTTGAACCCTAGTGTTAGGCGAACAATCGGCCGATCATAATTGGGGCATGTCATAACAGGTGAAATTATCCGATCTAGTGGTTACGATGCATTATGAGCTTGTAGATCTGGTAGTTTCAGCGAAGATATTTGTTGTAGAGCAGGGGTCTTCAACAGGGGGGTCAAGTGTGGGTAAACCTTTCTCCTACAACATTTTTTTGTGCAATTGACACCAAACTCGCTACGCTGTGTCTTCAAACTGTTCTCCACATAAAGATAAGCCAGATTCTTTAATGATACAAAATTTGGCCCACAGGGCATCAAAACGTTTTACTTTTTACTCTGCAGCTACTGCAAATTATTGCAAAATAAAGGTCCAGTGTTTATGAATAGATACTGTGTGTGTGTGTGTGTGTGTGTGTGTGTGTGTGTGTGTGTGTGTGTGTGTGTGTGTGTGTGTGTGTGTGTGTGTGTGTGTGTGTGTGTGTGTGTGTGTGTGTGTGTGTGTGTGATGGTACTGTAATTTCAATCAAACAAGAAGTCCCGCACACTGTATCTTGCTGTGGCAACTCACTTTTTTTATTTAATGACAAACGTTTCGGTCCGTCTGGACCTTCTTCAAACGTTTGTCATTAAATAAAAAAAGTGAGTTGCCACAGCAAGATACAATGTTGCGGGACTTCTTGTTTGATTCAGATTATCTACTATCCAACGCACCTGAAATAAGTAACAGTGGTGCGATTATTCTCTCTACATTGGTACTGTAATTTCAGAAATGTATCTCAACAACTGAATTTGTGCCAGTATTTGGAATTGTATCGTTACGTATCCAATTGCAATCAATGCAAAATATAGCACGACCTCCCTACAAATTAAACTGACTGTCCTGACTAATACAGATTAACGTCGGGAGATCAGTTGGTCAGACATTGGGTGTATATGTGTTAAAGAATCACTGTGTGCATACTTTGTACACACCGCACAGACAGTTGGCTGTCATGCGCTGTTGTGAAAACATTGCTGTTGTGAAAATAAGAGGAAATAATTCTCCATGCCAGGAGGTGGTAGTAGTCTGCAGGATTCTGCAGTCTTGAGAGAACTGGATTTGCAAAACAAGATACTGTGATTCTTGATGGAAAATCCACAGAGAGACAGCTCTGTCCCATGTGAGCTCATAACTTTTAATCATGTTAAAAAATAACTCATATTTTAGTAAGCATAAGCATAACGTTAGCCTCATAGCATAATTGCCTAAGTCATATTTTTCAGGTTTCCAGGAATGAAGAAATTAGTACATTAGCCCAAGTCATGTTTATCTGCCTTTATTTATATGTGCCTTACTCTACTCTCCTAACACTGGTGATTCATCCTGCCTTATCAGAATGCCTGGTACATTCATTTCTGCCTAAGTCAAAAAGTTGACTTAAAACAACAAGCGTTCTGATAGGCTGAGGACATACAGTAGGCAATAAGGCACAATGAAGCAGCAGTGTTGGAGAGTAGAGTTAGAAATGTCAATTTGGCCAAAAATGACCTAGGCAATTATGCTATGAGGCTAACGATAAGTGAGTAGTAGCAGAAGTTGGGTAAATATAGACTGGGATCCTCCTTTTGCAGTTTTCTGATCCAGTCTAGAGCAGATATAACTTTGTGTCATCAGGCGGGCAGAAACTACGATATAATCATTTCATTTCATTTCATTTGGTATAGTAATTGTTGGTACTGTATATCCATGTTTTATTCCAACTAGTAGCGCAACTGGCGAGATTAGACTCTGAAAACTAGACGGTTGGCAACCCAAGATATTACTGTCGCCTGGGCCTTTTACAGATGAGAAAAAACGTAATTAGTAAAGTAAATGTAAAGAGTAGTTGTGTGATTTCACAAAGTGGAATTATGCTTAAGCTGAATCATAGCACATATGTATTTGGCCGCGGACCCCCATCTCAAAATATGTTGTCAGAAGCAAAGATTTGAGTTACAAATGTTCGCTTTAAAAAATATGTATATTCAAAGATGTGCACAAGTTTTCACGATTCTTCAAAAATAGCAGATCTACAAGCTCATAGCGCAGCACTCGTGCTATGAGCTTGTATATCTGCTATTTTTGAATAGCCAAACTATAACATATGGTTAAAGTGGTTAAAATGATTGTGACACGATATTAACTAATTTAGCTGGGGACCCCTCCTAAGGACCCCTGGGGTTCCCCAGACCCCACTTAGAGAGTCAAGGGCCTGGACCATTAGTATGTCCTCTTCAGTGACCTTTTTACCTTGTTGAAATGATTATGGCCAACAAGCTTGTCAGCAGAACTTTTAAAATAATAGAAGACGTGTTTTATTCATAGTGTCATGTTCAAATGTAATTAATCTCTTGAGCACTGAATCACCCTGGCGGGTGACTTGAAGACCACTTGACTCTTGTGGGCAATGAAAAGCAGAACCAGAGACCAGTGTGGAATGCAAGTAGAGGCTTAGATGATGAGTGACACAGTGAATGTGCATTCCACTCGATTTGCTCAGTGATTCAATTCACCGATGGTAGCCCTTTCATCCCATTAGCTCCCGAATTCCTATAACTGTGTCTCTAAATGCACGGTCCCCCCATATCAGGGCCGGCCCCCCGCAGGGAGGGCATATGGGGCTGCATTGTTGGCAGGAAGGGAGTGTGTGTGCGGGGTCCACCAATCGCTGCCCTCGCCTGGGGAGTTAAACAAATTGATTGGCAGGCTGATACTGGCTGGTTATAGAGAGCGGGGTTCCCCCATTCGTTGCACTACAGAATTTTTGGGGGAAAGGGAACCCAGCTGAAAGACCCCAAACACTGAAGCCATGCAGTTTATAACCACTTAAACCCTCCACAGTCTAGCCTACAGTTGCAACTGTACTTGGTCTGCATGCTCTCGCTTCCTTCTACACCAAATGTCTTCGCCAAAACATTGCTGATTTCACAGTGCATGTACTTGTACATCCTTTGTTGTGACAATAAACATCTTGAATCTTGAATTTGATCGACAAACTCACAACGCGATGCGTAGTGACCTTGTAGATCTGTTGTTGTTGGGGGCGAACGTTGATGTGATGTGTGCCCGGGTAGCTCATTCGGTAGAATGCTTTTTTGCCTTTTGAATAGCAAGTTTAGCTAGGCTAGCTAAACACTTGACATGTCTGTGTGTGATAATGCTGAATCCTTTCCCCTCTTTGCATGTTGACAAAAGAAAATTCCAATTAAAAATTGTCAAACTATCCCTATAACTGGGTTGTAATTATGCTGAATGACTAAGTCAGTGCGGGCGTGTGGTAGGGGGAGGGAGAGTTTAAATGCTTTTTGGTTGGAGTAAAAGCTAAATGGTCCCAGAACACATGCTGTGTTTTTGTTTGGCAACTTTCTCTGCCATTCTTCCTCTTGCAAGCATTCCTCTTCTCATCTCTCTCTCTCTCTCTCCCTCTCCCTCTTTCTCTCTGAAAAACACACACACACACACACACACACACACACACACACACACACACACACACACACACACACAGTCAACACACAATCACCAAGAAATTATGTAACAGATCATTCATATCTATTAGATATTTTTTTTATCACGATTCAGTTGGAGAAAATGATGTTCTGTAGATATTTGCACCCTACACAGTTACCCCAAATGATTTATTGACCTAACTGATGGTGCTACAGACCACCTGGCAGGAAGATTATTTAAATAACTTTAGTCATGTGCGTTGAATTGGCCATGGGCGGGTGCCACCATGCACCACCACCACTGAGAATATGGATT
This sequence comes from Gymnoscopelus microlampas, assembly GCF_963454915.1. Taxonomy (NCBI): domain Eukaryota; kingdom Metazoa; phylum Chordata; class Actinopteri; order Myctophiformes; family Myctophidae; genus Gymnoscopelus; species Gymnoscopelus microlampas. The sequence continues at coordinate 29,448,408 of NC_139942.1, read as the reverse complement.
TGAATCTTCAGCGGTGCCTCTGGCTTGGCCGGGCATCCATACATACTTATTGGTCATGTTTGTGGGAGGGGAGGGACGACAGACAGACAGGGCACTCTTGGTCGCTGCATCAGTGACTGCTACAGGCTGGTCAGAGCCTGTCAGGGGGTGTAGAACTGTGAGGGGTATGGGTGTTCCCCCATGCACTAGCATAATGTCCTCCCACAGACAGTGGAGCCCCACACTGGCAGGCGAACCAGTAGGTGAAAAAAAAAAAGGAGTGACAAGTAGTGGTGGAAAAAGTACTCACTTAGTTTACTTAAGTAAAAGTATCAATACTACAATGTAGAAATACTCTGTTACAAGTAAAAGTCCAGAATTCAAAATGTACTTGAGAAAAAGTACAAAAGTATTGGCATCAAAATGTACTTAAAGTGTCAAAAGTAAAAGTACTCATTATGCAGAATGTCCCATTTCAAGTTTTCAAATGTATAAAAATCTTTTGAAAATAGCAGATCTACAGGCTCACAATGTGTCGCATCGCAACGCATTGTGAGCTTGTAGATCGGGTATTTTCAAATGGCCAAAATGTATACAGAGCTAAAGTGGTTAATGTATGTTTTGAAATATAATAAATGAAGTTTTCAAATAATTGTAGTGGAGTAAAAGTGTGATATATAATTTGCCTCTGAGATGTAGTGCAGTAGAAGTAAAAGTACTGAAAATTGGAAATACTCCAGTAAAGTAAAAAATACCTGTAAATAAATGTATTTAGATACTTTACGCCGCTGTGCACTTGCTTATGTACTCCCAGTGAAGCTCCGCACTGTCAGGCGAACCAGTATAGGTGAAAAAAAGAAGTGACAAGACTACACACACATTCGGGAATTCGGGAACTGGCATAACGACTAAATTGGGAGAAGGGGGGGGGGGGGATTAACAACTCTAATATTTTAAAACAAATAAGCAAACAAAAAGAATCGGCTGGATATACTGCAGGCATGCTATTGCTATGAGAGGATGGTCACTCATCACTAATGAGACATTTTTACACCTATTGCGCAGCTCCCCCGCAATAGATGCAGGCGTGAGCATGCGCTGCGTGGTCATACAACAGTGTAAGTCACCTACGCACATTAACGTATAAAGAGTAAGGTAATACTGTATTGACATAAATTAAGATTAGTTAATTTTGAATAAAATGGTTTATTTCATGTTCACCTGGGGGCCACGTATAGCGGCTGCTTTTACCTCGGGCCGTCAACCGTCACCAAGGCAATGCACGTTCTTTATTTTTTGGAACTGGTGTGAAGCAACCAAACCAGGAGATGAAATGTCTGAAATACTTTTTTTTTTCTTTTTGGTTGACGTTTTTCGAAAAGAATATAAAAAATATTTTTTCACGATTTTTCAAAAATAGCAGATCTACAAGCTCATAGCGCGGCACTCGGTGCCGTGCTATGAGCTTGTACATCTGCTATTTTTGAATAGCCAAAGAAATCTAAAGTGACACAGATGCGTTCTCGGTCTTAATGGGTTAAATGTATTTGTAACTCAGAGGATGCACAGATGTAACCAATATGGATCCTTACGTTACAGGTCCATTTGGTTACATTTGTACACTCTTGAGTTAAATTAGCCCTCCGGATTTGACAGTGCATGCAAACAGAGAGAAGTCATATTGTGTGTGTGATGATGCGTATAGAGGCAGATAGGGGCGGTCATCTGTCCATGTCCCAGCCGTGCCAAGGTGAATGGAACGGTGCCCGCGCAGATTAAGTCACGCGGCAATTAGCCGGGGCCAGACAGCCAGTGAGACGACACATTTACAACCACATTAACAAGCCAACATGGCAGGACATACTGAACAGCCTACACTGGCTCTCTCTCACACACACACACACACACACACACACACACACACACACACACACACACACACACACACACACACACATACACACAGACACAGACACAGACACACACAGACATAGACATTTACACAGAGCACATTTTCTCTGTCGTGTGGAGACGTTGTATGTTCATATAATGTATTTTTTATAGATCAATATTGGTCATACTTTGTCTACTTTTTGTCACTCTGGGTTTTACAAATATTTAGCCTATCTATTGCTAGTGAAAATACCCGAGATGCACAGTGTGTTCTGCTATTTTTGAACAATTTCACCTCAGTGACACGCCCAAATTGGGGACGCCAGGTTGAAAGTGATTAACCAATCAAAAGTGTTACAGCTTGTGAGTATACTATGAATCTCCATGAAAGCATTTTTTCTTCCTATTAACGGTTAATGGTTTTTGATACAGGCCTACATGGTTTCCCCTCGACAATGTCGATATACTGTACATATACACATTTGTCATGTATGCATGCTCACACATTATTACACACGTGCACACTTATACCCATACATTAAGAAACAGATGCAAGCCTCTATAATCCCTGGATTATTATTGTGTTTCTTTCCTTTCTGTTGGTCTGTTATGGCTGGTTATGGCTGGCCGTCATGCAAGCAAACCGAGAGCGGTTAGCATTCATAGAGTCAGACCTACCAAGCGTGACTTTTGACGCAGAATGAATTGATTTTTAGCTCGCCCCCCCCCCCCCCCCTCTCTCTTTCTTTGTCATGTTTCACCGTGTAGTTTTGCCAACCTGAATGAATACACCACGTTACTGAAGCCTTTGTCCCTCCACTGCAAAACTGTATCGAATCGAAAAGTTTTTTGGACTCCTTCCAGTCGACACGAAAGCTCAGCCCTTTCAGACGGTTTATGAAAAAAAAAAAAAAAAGATTTCTTTTACTCAAATATGACCTCTGCTCACAGAACGGTACTGTCGTCTTTCATGGCGAAAAAAGTCAATGAATGAAATCACACTGGTGCTGGGTGGGGGCGGGGGGGAGTAAATGGAGAAGGGAAAGGAAAGGAAGGGGGGCCTTTCTGAAAGCCTTTGAGACCTTGTGCACATGCACACACACTCACCCACACACACACACACACACACACACACACACACACACACACACACACACACACACACACACACACACACATTAACTGGACCTTTTTCATGGCTGTCACACTGTTACTGAACAAGTGGGTGGAGTTGAGGGTGTGTGTGTGTGTGTGTGTGTGTGTGTGTGTGTGTGTGTGTGTGTGTGTGTGTGTCTCACACTGCTGTGCAGGCCTGATGTGCTCCATGTGGCTCCTCTGTCCAGCTTTCTTCAGCAGCCTGACGGCTGACGTGACATCGTTGACACTGGCACACACACACGCGCGCACACACCCCCACACACACACTCTGTGTGTGTGTGGGGGTGTGTGGGGGTGAGAAAGCGAGAGTTTCTCGCTTTCTGTAGAGGTCGATTAAAATAAGGACTGATTCTAAACATTTGACTAAGCAGACAGATAGTCTGCTTATTGCGAGTCAATATTCTTATTTTGTTAACTTACTAACCCTTTGTCTGGACATTTAGAAATAAAAATGGAGATACAGTTACTATCAACTTTATCGCGAATGTGACATGTTTGAACATGCAGTACATGTACAGTATGTGTACATTGTATTTGTCTGTAATACTGCAACATAAGCAAAGATACATTATTTAGAGAAACAAAGTACCCAAATATCTATGCAATTACTTTTCTACGGTTCATAATGTGTACAGAACTATTCCAGAGGGAGCATGACAGCCTTTAACTTTAACTATTGCAGATCCAACATTCCCATGCAGTTTTTGTTACTTTATTTGTCTGGTATAAATTGGAAATTGTATGAATGTATTTATTATCAAAATTTTCTGCACGTCTTTGACACTCCCCCAAAACATGGCACTCAGTTTACACAAGGCCTGTCAACAGATAATCGAAAGGTAAACCTATAATCAAATATTGTGAAAATTAAGGATTGAAAAAATATATATATCCTCCTATAATTTGACAAACCTCTGTAGTGGTGTAGTGTGTGGTGTAGTGGTGAGGCCAAAATTGGTTCTGTTTCTCCTCAGTGGCTGGAGCAATTGATCTGAATTTGCACACAGCCATTGACCATTACCATGTGCACCTAACAGCGAAGCCCGTTTTCCGATTACACAAAATCTCAGCTGTTTATTAGCATTTTTGTGTTCGCTGGGTTGCCAGATCATGTGCGCATATCCCCCCACGGGTATGGTCTAGTATATTATAATCTGCCTCACGAGTTCTCGCAAGACCCTGTGCCCCTGTAACCTTGCATAAGCAGCTGGCTTCATAAGAACCCAGAGCCTGGAGCAGACTGGGAGCTATACAGCTTCACCTCATGCCCCCTCCTTTGCTCGTCTGCACCGCAGACAGACAGCCCTGACTTGGTAGCAGTGGTGTAAAGTAACTAAGTACATTTACTCAAGTACTGTACTTAAGTACACTTTTGAGGACTTTTTACTTTACTGGAGTATTTCCCATTTTCAGGACTTTTACTTCTACTCCACTACATCTCAGAGGCAAATATTGTACATTTAATCCACTAAAATGATTTGACAGCTTTAGTTACTTTGCAGATTTAGGTTATTATCACAAAACATACATTAACCACTTCCACCCTATATATATTTCGGCCATTTGAAAATAGCCGATCTACAAGCTCACAATGCGTCGCATTTTACTCAAGTCAATTTTGATTACCGGACTTTTACTTGCAACAGGGTATTTCTACACTGCAGTATTGATACTTTTACTTAAGTAAAAAATGTGAGTACTTTTTCCTCCACTGCTTGGTAGAACGCTGTTCTGAATGCAAACAACAGGTGATCACACAACGTCACTTTAATTGACTCAAAACTGGGCCGATGCCCGTTGGGAACGCATGCCCCCTCGAGTTACGCAATACCCATTGTACCCGTTGTCAGTATACCCATTGCACCTGCTGTCAGACTTTCCCTGGCCCGGACCGCTGGCATAGTGGTCTGGGCAACTAGGCTCTAAAGAAGCCTGACGGCGTGTCACGGGTTCGAGTCCCGTTCCCGACGACCTTTGCTGCTTGTCTCTCCCCCCGTCTCTCTCTGCCTCTTTCCTGTCCATCTTCACTTCATATCAATAAAGGAAGAAAAGCCAAAAAGAGTAGTCGTCCCCAATGTCATAGTGCTTGGACGACAGCCTATGACGTCAGCAATATGACGTCATATTGATGACATCAGCGATCTCAATTGATGGGCAGATAGGCAGAGAGAGAGTGTCTGTCTGTCTGTCTGTCTGTCTGTGGGTGTGTGTCTGTGGGTGGACAGGCCCAGCTGCCTGTGCTGGCCCTCCACAAAGCACTGACCTGAGTGACAGCGAGCAGCACAAACAGTATGACACACATTATCCACCTCTACACAAACAGACCCCCTGAATTATGCTCTTTGTATCTAATGTACTGTGCCTGCATTTCAAAGAGAGAGAGAGAGACTTTATTATTCATTGGCTGTGGTGGGAGGCAGAAAGTTGTACTATCGCTTTGTTCCGGAATGGAACTCATATTTGCTACGCAGCTTGAGCGGCGTGCCTTTTGTGTTTCACATTAAAGGAAAGTTAAAAGGGTGTGTGTGTGTGTGTGTGTGTGTGTGTGTGTGTGTGTGTGTGTGTGTGTGTGTGTGTGTGTGTGTGTGTGTGTGTGTGTGTGTGTGTGTGTGTGTGTGTGTGTGTGTGTGTGTGTGCGTTCAGCAACCATCCTTTGTTATTTGAGCGCTTGTATTATTTTTTTATCCCTAGCAGCGGGTTTCTAAAGATGACGATGTCCGTCGGTCAATCTGTCTGTTCGTCCGTCGAACACTTTGTTTCCAAACAAGATATCTCATAAAGTAATGCCTTGATGGCCATGGAATTTCCTGTGCACCATAATGTTCCATGGCAGATGAACCCTTTTGATTTTGATCTCGGTGTCTGTGTGTGCCTGTCTGCAGCTAATCTCACAAACTACTTGACGGATCAGCATGATACTTCTGCTGGCATGGTGCCAGCAGGCCAAGGAAGGAACTCAAAGCTTGAATATTTGTCACATTCGCCAACAGCAGCAATGTTATTTTTGTGAATTGATAACCTCAGATCCACCGTCCCTCCAGGCTATGGGATGAACGTCCCGCTAGGTTGTTAGCAGTCAGGCTAATCATACGGAAGCTGTCCATCCAGCGTATGGGATCTACAGTACTAGTCAAGTCTGTCCTATCCCTCCTCTACAAGGCGGCTCCACTCTGGAATGCCAACGTGCGCCTCATAGTTGATGGCTGCTGAACGCTGGGGTGCTAATCTCACAAACTATTAGATCGATCAGCTTCATGTTTAAAGGGATAGTTCACCCCTAAAATGACTTTTTTTTCCTATCGATTAGTCACTCCATGGACACTTGAATTCATGGATATTGTTTTGTTTTTGTCGCATTCCTAAGACAATAATTTGATTGCGCGCGTGCGTGCGCGCGTTCAGCAACCACCCTTTGTTATTTGAGCCCTTGTAGTTCCCCTTTATCCCTTGATGATGACGAAACCCCCCAGATAGTCTGCATCTAACCTAGAAACAAGACAAATCTGCCAAAGCAAAAAAAAAAGCCTACGGCAGATTAGTCTGGCCCAGCTCGGTTGTGATTTCGCTCCCCCCGAAGTTGTGGGGCACCAATTAGGGCCAGTATGCAGATATGGGGCGGGTTTATCCGCCCCTTGGAAATGCAGGTTCCAGACAAATATCTATGCAGTGAATTTAGTCTGGCCGTGCCAGGCTACTCTGAGTCTGCACCCATTTCTGCCATTTTTAACTTTCTTCAAAGCACATTTTTTGCTACCTCAAAAAGTTGCTACACAACTCTCTGGAATTGTGATGAAAACCTTTTGGGTGTTACATACCGTCAAAAATCTGTATGAAATGAATCTGCGTTGTTAGCATGCATGGCAGCAGTTTGTGTTGTGGTTGACGTCATACCAGAGCTCTGGTCAGTCTATATAAGGTGTGAGGATGCCTATTAGGATGCCATTAGTGAGTGACAAGGAGGATATGTGATAGAGAAACAAGAGGGAGATAGACACAGAGGCATAAAGCGAGAGCGAAAGAGGAATTAGAAGGCCAAATCTTTCTCCCCCATCAGACCTTTTAGAGTCCTTCCCCATCACAGCTAATGTATAGCAGCAGCTTTGATGATGAACGGCCACTCCGGGAAGAAGTGAGATCCCAATCTTCCCAGACTCAAGTCTTCTCTTCTGTACAGGATGTTGCATGTCAACATGGACAGAGTGTGCACGCGTACACCGTCACGACTCAGGTCTTCCTTCAGAAACACATGACCACAAGGAGCCACAACAACCTCTACAGCAAAACGCTGAGGAATAACGAACAGATTCCCCCAGCAGCCTGTCAGCAAATCATCAGCCCTGCAACCAGACAGAGATACGGAGACACAGATGAGCCAAGACCTTATAGTCATCATCAACCATTCACACAGACTTTAACTCAACCAGAAGTGAAGACACATCAGCCGACTTACACAGGAAAGCAAACCCATAATTGTAAACAGTTTGACAAGAGTTTCAGTCAGCTAAGTCACCTGAAAACACACCAGAATATCCACACTGGTGAGAAACCTTTCCAATGTAAAGGGTTTGACAAGAGATTCCATGTGTTAGGTAATCTGAAGAGAGACCAGCAGATCCACTCTGGAGAACAACCTGTCCACTGTAAAAGCCAGACATTTACTCAGTTAAGTCACCTGAAGAAACACCAGCGTCTTCAAGCTGGAGAAAGATATTTCCACTGTAAACAGTGTGACCAGAGTTTCAAAGCGTCAGGTAGTCTTAATAGACACACTGGAGACAGATCTTACCAGCGTGACAGGATTTTCAACGAGGCAGGCGATCTGAGGACACACCAGCGCATGAACACTGGAGAAAAACCTTTCCCATGTAAACACTGTGAAAGGAGACTTACTCAGTTAAGTCAGCTGAAAAAACATCAGTGTCTCCAAGCTCCAGAGAAACCTTTCCACTGTAAACAATATCTGGAGAGTCACCAGCAGCGTCCCCACAGTGCAGTAAAACCTTTCCAGTGTCAACAGTGCGGTAAACGTTTCAGGGTGTTGGGCAGTTTGACGAGACACGAGCGTATCCACACTGGAGAAAAACCTTACTACTGTGAACGGTGTCAAAAGGGTTTCAACGTGTTGAGTAGTTTTACAAGACACCAGCGCATCCACACTGGAGAAAAACCTTACCAATGCAAAGAGTGTGACAAGAGTTTCAACGAGGTGGGTAATCTAAAGACACACCAACGTACCCACACGGGAGAAAAACCTTTCCAATGTAAACACTGTGACAAAAGGTTCTGTCAGGCAGGTCACCTGAGGACACACCACTCTGTCCATCAGAAGGTACTTAAAACACCCAAACAATGATCTGAAACACACTACTGGCCACATGAAAGACGATGCAAAACACTAGTATGCTATGCTATGCAATAAAACATATAAAGTAAGGGTGGTAATAAAAGCATTATAGAATATATTATCTAAATGGTACAGTATTAAAATATCAGTCCAGGATGTAAATAGTGTTTACAGTTCATGTATTTAACTCTTTCACTGCCATAGTATATTCATTAATAAACTCACCCACTGCCAGCAATTTTCGTGTTTTATAACCTTTTCAACAGATCACAGAAAATGTATATTCATTCTATATGCAATCTTTTATAAAACAATTGAAAATGTTATCCTTAGCGGAATCGGACGGGAATTCCCGTCTGTGGCAATGAAAGAGTTAAGTAATCCACCCTTTGCTTTGTGTCTGTACTGTTTGCAGCATATTTAGTATGTGTATGGCCAAAGATTATTGTCTCCGCCAGGCCGAAGGCATGGCGAGAGTATGTTTTACCGTCCGTGTGTCCGTGTGTCCGTCCTGTCTGTGTGTTAGCAGCTAATCTCCGGCACCGTTGGCCCGATCGCTCCGAAACTGTGCACACAGACTCCCTGGATGCCAATTCAGAACCTCTGCCCCAATTTTTTCACATGGGCCTGTTATAGTGCCACCAGGAGGCCGATTTGTGCAAAACCCATTTTTTTACATTACTCCTACAGATTTTATCCAAACGTCATGCAAATCGGTACACAGTATCTCTATAGTCATGTGATTAACACGGATCTGTCCGATTTCCCATATTCCATCTTCATTGCCTATGTTGGCTTCCAAAGTTTGCAGGATTGGTCCGTTTTGAACAAAAAGCCTCAAACTATGCACGCAGCTTGCGATTTCCGTGAAATTTCACACGCACATTCCCACTAGGCCGAGGAAGAAATGCCACCCTTTTCACATTGGCCTGTTACAGCGCCACCAGCAGGTCTAATTTAGCAAAACACATATTTGGAACAAACTGCCTCAAATCATGAATGCAGTGTCTGATTGCCGTGAAAGACCTAAGAATAAATGGCACCCTTTTCACATTGGCCTATTATAGCGCCACCAGGAGGCCAGAATAACGTACCTGACCTGGCGGAGACCTGTGCTCCGAGGAGCACTTTTTGTAGTTGTATTTTTTTTTCAATCTGGAACATGGGCTGTGCCTCTTATTTTGAACAAAAAGAATACAATTATTAAATGATAAAAAAAATATATATATGGCATACTTATGTCATCTATGATCATTTGAGCAATGTTTCAGCCTGACTTGAGCCCCATTGACTTCCATCATTATATTAAAGAAATATTTGAAAAACTAAATAAAATAAACAAATGTTAACATGACTATGCATGGCCTACTGACAGTGTGCACAAGACATTTGGTGCTGATTGGTTCAGCGGTTTGCAAGATTAGTCAAAGACTATAAAACTAACGTAATTTTCTCTGGTTTAGTTAGTTTTTGTTAATTTTGTAAACACAATCAGTTTCAGTCAGCTATTGTTTTTCGTAAAGTCTTGTTTTTTATTTCAGTTAACTAAATGTTTTTTTTTTTTAATTATAGTTTTTGTTATTATGTTTAAGTTAACTAGCGACTAGCCTATACTATAATAACAGCTTTGCCCTCAATAGGGCTGTCTGACCCCCACCCTCATAAGCACTTGGAATTGTAGGAGTTGAAGCATTCAATTTAGTTTGACTCGGTTCCACAGATAAATATTGTGAAGGCATTGCAAGGCTCTGTGAGCTTGTATAGATCTGATATTTATTTTCCTCTTATATTATTTGACAATTTGACCAATGTTTCACCAGTTTTTATAGTATAGTGTATTGATTACTTTTGATGCAGTAATGCTCTTTTTTCTTTTCTTTCTTTCTTTCTTTCTTTTTTTGAGGTATTAAAAAGGCATTTATCCACTGTCATCTGGGAACCCCCCCCAAAAACTCATGTGGGGACCGACCCACAGGTTGAGAACCTGATACAATATGCTGCCAGGAGAACAACCTATAGTTCCCAGTGTTGACGATACCAAAGAGACTACAGGAACTCAGGCAGAAACTACATCCTCATCTACACGGATGACGCCAGAAATCAATGTTAATTTCATCGACTAAAACTATGACGGAAAACTTTCCTTTTTCACTGACGAAAACTAACCTATGATGACACAAACTATGACTAAATATATTGAATGTATTGAAATATATTTAGACGGAAATGTTAGGGAGGGACTGGGGAAAGTAGGACTAAGACAAGTAATTTTATGCTTGGTTGTGCACTGGTGTCGTGCTCCGAAAATAGCCGTTGTGCGACACGTGAGCTTGTAGATCTGCTATTTTTGACACTTAGCTAAGTATGAATCGCGCATTACAACACCATCGCGGCCCAACGAGAGACATTTTAGTCGACTAAATTAAATGTAGATTTACTCAACTAAAAAAAGACTCACCATGGTAACTGGCTGCATCACTGCCTGGTATGGAAGCTATATACCACTGTTCCCATACAGTGGGTCGGGACCCATGTTTGGGTCACGGACCAATTTTTATGGGTCGTGAGTAAACTTTTTTAGTTTCCTACATAAAATATATATATTTCAAAAGATTAAAAAAAAAAAGTTAAAACAAAAGAAGTCACAACTTTTCATCAACTAAAAGTTTCAAAAATAATAGTTAAATAATTTCATAAATAAAATGAAAACACAAAATACCTCAGAATTGTACATAAGTACACTACTTGAGTAAAGGTAGTTACTTTCCACAAGAGTGTGTGTGTGTGTGTGTGTGTGTGTGTGTGTGTGTGTGTGTGTGTGTGTGTGTGTGTGTGTGTGTGTGTGTGTGTGTGTGTGTGTGTGTGTGTGTGTGTGTGTGTGTGTGTGTGTGTGTGTGTGTGTGTGTGTGTGTGTGTCTGTCTGTCTGTATAGACTCATATCCTTATTTGCGCACGCCTGCTTCCCTGTGGTGTTTGCTTGATGACACTTGTATTTGACCATTGTCGGACAGCGTGTGGGAGCCCTTTGAGAGAAGGCAAACAGCGCACAGGTGTATTCACAAGGTTCAAGGGCTTCTTTATCTAGCACAAATGTTTGACTGCAATTCAGCGTGCCCATGTAACTTGGCTGACGGCCTGAGTGGGCTCTATACGCTGTGGCCAGTGGAAACACCAGCAAGACAAATACACTGGCGTACCTCGCTCTGATAGATGGCTTATTCAAGCCAGTGAGCGAGCCACTGGGCCTGTGTTTGTCAGGACACTTAAGCCCGAGTTATACTTAGTTGCGCACGTACCAAAGATAGCAATGTGTCACGTTGTGATGCGTTGTGAGCTTGTAGTGGTGTGCCACACCACGCGCAACAAAGTATACAAGCCCTTTAGAGAGAGAAGTGCTGATCTCACTTGAATAAATAGAAAGGACCCTTCCTTGAATAGATACAGTAGCACAGGATGGCTAGGATGCTACCATACACATTTCTGATAATATCACGGAAATAAGCTTTTTATTATTATTATGTATGTCCAGTGGCCATCAAATGATTCTATGTACCAGATAAACAGTAAGAGTTACTGTTTTTGAATAGGTTCCTGATGTACAGCTTCTACAGCTTCATCAAGCCTGTCTATGTTACTTGGTAATTTACCAGTGTTTGTGGAGAGCACAATGGGTAGAGCAAGGATTCAACATTACCAGGCAGCACTGCACGAACACCCTAGCCTACTCTAATTTATACTTTGTCGCATGAAAATCTGCTCTTTTTGCTGTCAGACAGTCGTAAAACAATGTATAAATTGGGCTTAACCCTTTGACCTGCTTCTGTTCCCATTCAGTCCAACAGAGGCCATCCATATAAAACAGCAACTTTGGCTAATGTTATCGGCCACTGGCACCCTATAGTCAACCCATTCATTCTAATCATTCCAAAGTAAAACTCAAAGCTTAATTCATGAATATGCATGAATGTGTCTGCTGACATTCAGATGAAAATGTTCCATTGGCGTTCATCAAGAGGGATCCTGAGTTCATCTTTGGCTTATTAACTTCACATTACATCTGCAGTCTCCCTGCGTGTCAAATGTGCTTTCTGTTTATCAGAGAGAATGTCAAGGACACGTCTTCTCCAAAGACCACAGAAAACCAAAGAGCCACCTGCTAAAAAGAGGCTTGTCTGTGAAGTTTTGAGGAGTCGCATTCAGACATGCACTAGAACTTTGAACCGAGTGGCTTGAAGGTCAGGCCAGGGGTCTGTCAGACCGTGTCCTTTAGAAGAGCAGGTCAGAACCCGGTCAGGACCCTGTCAGGACTAGAGGGCCCTCTTAGTGCTGGGTTCAAGTGGACCAGGAACAATAATGCTGAAAAGGCAAACACAATGCCAACACACACACATTGCTAGCAATGGCTTGTGTATCTTGTCTCCTCATACCTGCGACATCCCGAACACGCACGTGCAGACAGACAGACAGACAGACAGACAGACAGACAGACAGACAGACAGACAGACAGACAGACAGACAGACACACACACACACTATGCAGACGGATATCCTCTGAAAACCACTCCCTCTTCCTGAAAACCACTTCCTCTTTCTCAATATCCTCCCTTAACTTGTCTTTCTTCCTCTTCATTCAATGATGTGATGATATGTGATGTGATGTGATGTGATGTGATGTGATGTGATGTGGTGGGGGGAAACCCTGCATATATTGTCCTATGTAAACCACAGACCATTTGATGCAAGAACTCAAACCAATATGCAAACCACCTACTTTGTCTGATCACATTGCCTGTGCCAGTGTCGATTTGTTGCCATACTAAGACAAATGGGACTAAACTATGGGCTTTGCCAGTTTTTGTGTCATTAATTTAACCATTTACTTTTCATGTGTTTATGTTTTGGGAGGACATTGTGAAAGATAGGATAATCGAACACACACACACACACACACACACACACACACACACACACACACACACACACACACACACACACACACACACACAGTCCTTGAGTGGGTTCCAGGGGATCCCCAGCAAAAATTGGTTAATATAGCATCTTTTCAAAAAAACTTTTGCACACCTTAACACTTAAACTGCCAGGGGTTTTCTAAATCAGTTTGCAGCCTCTGCCAGCATTTTTAACGATTTCATACCTTTTCAAGTAGTCACAGAATATTTATCCAGTATGATTGATACCCTGATGGTTGCTAATCACTGAAGGTTTTCAGGTGTGGTTTAAAAAATGTCAAGAGGTCATCGCGACCTTGTTGACATTTGTTGTTTGATGTTTGAAATTTTGAATTTCACTCAAAAATACATAGTAAAACATAGGAAATGTTTGATTTTTTTCTCTGTTTATGTTTTAACATTGAAGTGAATGGAGCAGCAAATCTTTGGATCGCGTTATCTCCTGGTTCTTTGTGAAGAACGGAGAAACGGAAAAACCCCCAAAATAAGAATAATTTTAGCTTATAGAATAACAATAGCTTAATTCTCTTTTGGCCGGAAAAGAGTTAAAAAACTTTAAGAGCAGGTGCGTAGGCGAACAAGTGCACATCAATGATAAAAAGAATACGCCAAACTGCATGGTACAGGAGCAACAGTTTATTTAAAGAAGAAGCAACGTTTCGGTCACTGCTGATCTTCTTCAAGCATTATACAGCATTTTGACAGAGCTACTTATATACAAACACTTGGGTCATGATCAACCAATCACTGGGTAAAGTCTGTGATTACCAAGAGGTGACAGCTTGAGCTTGTGATGATGATCAGTACAAGGTGACATCATTAAAGACACAAGCGTCTCAAAAATCAATTACATCATTGAGGAAGACCAAAGCTTTGTGACATTACTAAATGGTTATGATCCTAACTTGAAGTTTACTTTGGAATGTAGCCAAGAAAAGGTACATTGTATCAAAAATAAACAGTTTGCAGTCTCTTACCTTACCCCTTAGCCAGTTCTATAGGCTAAAAAGAGTTCCTTCAATGATGATTTTGTTGAAAGATTTGCTGAGATGAAAGTCAGATTTGCACAAAGAGGATATTCGTCTGATTGTTTAGACCAGGGGTTTTCAACAGGTGGTCCGTGGACCACTTGTTGCAATATGTTTTTTTCTTCTTGTTCCATGGAACAGTGCATATTATCGACCTGGTGACCTATGATGACATGTCAATGTTGTCAGTTTCTGGGAAGTCGGAGGTCAAGAAATTCCACAGAAAATGGAGTTAGAATCTCAAGAAGGGGAAGTGTACCGGATTGCCCGATGGAGTCATCATTATTAGGAAATATTGCCATATAATTGCATGTGTCTGTGTAGTCCATGGACCACTGGTTGAGAAACAGTGGGATGTATCATGGAATGCATGCATACAGTAGCAAGTGTTAGCAAAGCACTAATCTTAGCTCTAATCTCACCCGACACAACAGTGGTCCCCAGGTTGATTCTTAATCAGGGTAGTGGTCCCTGGTTCACAATCAGTTGAAAACCCCTGCTTTAGACAGAGCGTACACATTGGCTTCAAACAAGCCCCGAGTTCTTATCTAAAAGTAAAAAGTATCATGCCTGAAGAAGGTAACCAGTAGACTGAAAGAACGAGCCCAATCGATGGTCTTGAAGGGCGGAGCCAAACCCAGGCGCTGGATTCCAGCGCCTGGGTTTGGAGCACTCTGATTGGTTAGGAGATAACAAGGTCCTAAGACCAGCGTTCCTGCAAGGTTCTCCCAGGCTTTTTTCTTTTGAAACAAAAAAAAATGCATGGGTTTCCGAGGCTAGGTAACCAGTGACCGAATCGTTGCTCCTCTACCATGCAGTATGGCAGCGTGCAGGCGTATTCTTTTTATTGTTAATATAGCATCAAAATCATTGCAACCACTTTAACCCTATAATCATTGTTAAGCTGCTACTACTACGACCTACGATTCAAGAGTTATAGGCCAAAACATGAAGAGACATGTTAGAGTGCCACCATGAGACCGATGTGAAACATTTGGGGTGGAGGTTCATCCTCTGCCTACACGGTGTGTGCATGCAAAGTTTAACACCTCCTGGCGATTATAATTGGAAACAACGCTATAAGAAGATATGACATTTTACATCAAATTCCCTCTCTCTCACGTCTTTAACTCATCTCTCCACATCACTCTTGTCTTTCGCTTACTGACCCTCCCCCTCCTATTTGTACAACTATTAATCCAAATACAAAGGATGCCAACAGATTAGGTATTAATGTACAGTAGCCAACAGGCAAGTGGCGAAGAGACAATCTAAATCATTTTACAGCTTGTTATCAGCAACTTGATAGCCTGTAAATGATCAACAGCCTAGCACATTGTGATTGGTGAAACACATGGCGAATAGGGCTGAAATTAAGATCTTTATAGAGGCCAGGAAAGTCAATAGCAAACACTGATAATGACCTGCATGAATTATGTGACATTGGCTGTTCACAAAGGCACTTCTACTACTGTTTCTTGAAAAATGAAACTTGATTGATTGTGAAGATGAGTGTTGGGTCCAGTAAAGGAAAACTATATGTGTATTATTAATTGACAGAGATACTCAATATTCTTCAACAGAAAAAACAAACAAAAACAAAACAAAATACATGTTTTGGTTATTTTGGTTTGCAGATACTTTCCTGCAGTCTATCTGTAAGGTGGGTGGAAAAAGCAATCACATACTGGAAAGCGTGCATGTTGGATGATGTTGAACAAATATGACTCTCATATTAGGCATAAACAATGTGTAGCCTTTTCCTAACCTACTGTCTAGCCAACTGGTGTTACTTTATTATTTTTCTTTCTTTGTGAAGTTATATTTGTATTTAACCAATTTCAACTAGCCAAATAATGCCAAGACAAAATGTCTGACAGAGAATTTGTAAATTTGTAAAGTCGTAAAAGTGTAGCACAGACGTATAGGTTGCTATCCGGTCGTGCCTCTATTAGTTTATTTGCTGAAAGAATAATAAAGGAATTCTCACGTCTCAAGTTTCAGTGTGTAACTAGTTGTCAGTGTGTGGCCATTAGCTGTCTAATTATCTAATCAATATTTACGCCATTGTCTGTGTCAATGTGTTATTATGGGGTGTTGGCTAAAACGGTGATCGTCAACCTATTTTACCTCAAGGACCCCCAGTTTGATATGCATTAGGCCACGGACCCCCCATTTGATGCCATATTTGGTTCCACTTATAGTTACAGACCAGTATGGGTCATTTTGGACCCCTGGTGGTCCCTGGACCCCATGTTGAGAACCAGTGTGCTAGAACACTGTTTGAATTAAAAACAGCTTGAATAGCCTTGAATACCCTTGTCCCCACCCCCCTTTTGCACACACACACACACACACACACACACACACACACACACACACACACACACACACACACACACACACACACACACACCACTTCAAATATACGTTTCATGACCCTTCTAGCCTGTTGCTAGGAGACTAAAGGGTGACATCCTCAAGCACCAATAATGACTCTTTGTCCCTTTATTGATTATATTGGTTAGTGATAACAGCGAGAACGGTTTAATTTCAGATGCTTTCCCCTTTTATTCATCATGAAATTATTAATCAATCAATTATTCAATTATTAATCAATTATTTAAATCATAATCATAATAATAATTATATTAATAATTTGGTCTAAATCAAATACCTAATAATTGCCATAGTCACCTTGACTTCTTTCAGAGACCAATTCTGACCATTAATTATCCTCGCTAGGAGGCCGGAACGGCTGAAGGCGGAGGATTATGTATTCACTCATGTGAGTATTTCTGTCTGTCGGTCCGTCTGTCTTTCCGTCTGTCAACAGCTAATCTGTGCACGCACACTCCCAGTAGGCCAAGGAAGAACCTCTGCCCCAAATCTTTCAAATCAACCTCATGGTGGCGCAATAACAGGCCAATTTGCGTTTTGGTCTGTAACTCTTGAACCGTGGGCCAACAATCAAACATTTTTCTCTGGATTCCTTGGATCTGCAACTTCCCACATAGGCCATTCCCATTTCCGCCTGACAATATTTGCAGCCATTTTGCAAACACACTTTGTGCTACTACTCCTACAGATTTTGTCCAAAACTCATGCAAAACGGTACACATTATGGTTGTGGTCACGTGATCATCTGCTTTTTCAGATGCCCTTCTGATTGGCTACGATTGGCTTTCAGTTTCAAAGTTTGCGGGACGGGCCCGTTTTGCACAAAATCATGAACGCAGTGTCCGACTGCTGTGGCACTTTGCACACACACACACACACACACACACACACACACACACACACACACACACACACTGCCAGGCCAATCCTTTCAAATCGTCCTCATAGTGGTGCTATAACAGCTCGCTTTACGTTTTGGCCTATACCTCTTGAACCGTAAGTTGTACAATCAAAATATTTTCTTTACATGGATTCTTCGATTATGACGCAACTCCACACAACTCCACACACTCCGGCTATTTTGTGCCAGACTACATTTTCAGCAATTCTTCTGGCTACTACTCTGCACGCAGAGGAGCCCACAGTAACTTCCTTTCAAACACCTCCATATCAACGTCCATAAGAAAGGCAGATGAAGCCGACAGTATGACCAGCCTATTAGAAGACTATAGCAGCAGCCCCGCTGTCAATAGGGGCAGTGGAGAGGTCCAAATAGGAAAGAAATATCAGATGGAGATGGAGAGAGAGTGAGCACTTGTCCTCACACCTCGAGGAAGGGGGCTGGAACCCTGGCTTTGGTTCTTTAATGGCAAACAGAATGCTAATGGCCAATTCAGGGATAAAAGCAAAAACAATGATAAAAGACATATTGGTTCAGGATCAATAGTGCAGTTCTCATGGACAAAATCTCAGTTCTCTTTATTGTTCAATGCGTAGCAATCATTGGCTGTGGACGGTTAGATGGATGGGTGGTTGGTTAGTGGGGTGAGGCTCATTGGGGTTAATGATATGACTAGCAGATGTTAGCTTCTATGGAAAAAAAGGTCTCCTTCTTCGCTACCATAGACCACTAGCTAATAAAGACCTTAACCCACAGTCACTTCAATCACCCATGAAAGGCCTCATCCATATTTTGTCTATCAAGACATTCATTTCCCCCTCCTAACACACACACACACACACACACACACACACACACACACACACACACACACACACACACACACACACACACACATTTCCCATTTCTATTGTTGCCGTCCATCTCATTGTTGTCTTTTGACCGAAAGCATAACGTCTTGTGTTCAAGTTCTATGCTGTGCTACGGATGCACATGACTTAAAAAGTGAAACATGGGTTGAAAACTGTGGTTTTACGCATTATGTCAGTGACTTTGATCAATGGAGCGGATAATGGGCTCTTGTGTGGCCTTGGAGAGGCTGAGGGGGGGGGGGGGGGACCCCCCAATGTGAAGCCAAAGGCGAGACCAGGAGACTGTGTGTGTGTGTGTGTGTGTGTGTGTGTGTGTGTGTGTGTGTGTGTGTGTGTGTGTGTGTGTGTGTGTGTGTGTGTGTGTGTGTGTGTGTGTGTGTGTGTGTGTGTGTGTGTGTGTGTGTGTCGTATCACAGACAACGAAACATCACTGACTTCACTGTCACAGCAGTGTTTGTTGATTGATTAGAGATTGAGAGAATGAAGCAACAGTTGCAGGAAAACTAGCACTTATAGAACCCAAATAAAGAATGGAACTATTTTGTTTTTGTTTTGCGGTATTGTAAAATTTGCTGTATTGCAACAATAATAACAATAACAGACTAAAATGTACAAATGGTGTATTAGCCATTTCGGTCGGTCCCTCTAGCCATTAGCCCAAAAAGCATATCTTGAAGAATACTGTTCAGGAACACCAGAGGATGGCCCCTAATGATTTTGGTGACCGCATGGTATTTCCTCCAGTGCCACCATAAGGTCTTGCAAACATTTTTCTCCCAAGCAATAAATATATCTGGATCGGAAGACTGCTGGTTGGATTGCCATGGCATTTGCTGTGCACCTTCATGTGCCCCAGATTATGACCCTACTGATTTTGGTGTCCCAATGGCCTTTCCTCTTGTGCTGATTTTCGCCCAATTACCGGTTGAAAGTTGAGCAGCAAGGATTCTTGGGGCTATAGTGTGGCTTATAGACTCTTAGTCGTGTTCAATAACCAGATACCTTGGAGTGGAATATCCAGCTTGCCAAAGATTGAAAATAAAGAATGATCATTCATATTCTTCTGAATTTTGAATTTAAAACAAAGGTTTCTGGTATACCACACTACCCTCCAGCAAATAGAATAACGAGAACGAGCCTTTCTTGTCCCACACTCGTTCAGCCAGCCTTAGCTAAAGCCTCATTTATACTTTTTGTACGGTGGTGACGTTTGCCAAAAAATAACTGATCTACGATAAAATTGTAGATCAGTTATTTTAGGCAAAGAACACATCCAATGGAGAAAAGATTAAGCTTTAGGCTTTCAAAAACGTGTGGGATGCTCCAAACTAAATAGATTAACCTGTATTAAATTAATGAATTAACCCATGGCCGAGTGGGAACATGGGGATACTCATCCCAGCAAAGCCTAGAAACAAACCCCATGGTGTCTTGCTCTTTTAGAAAAACATACAAAAAGAGATGAAGATTCCCTACACTCTGTTTTATTACATAAATGTTTTTATTAATTCATCAATAAAAAAGTAGGCATATCCCTTCTAAGCCATCACTAATTAGTGCCGTGGTTGATTGCGAGTACGTTTGCTTTAATTTCCAAACCATTATCTCAAAATCAAATTCCTGATGTTCTAATAGATGTCCTAATACAGTGGTTCCCAAAATGATTTGCTTGAGACCCAAAAGAGAAATTTGATGTCTCCCCGGAACCCAATCTAGTGAAAACACAACAATGCGACGTGTTGTGCTTGTAGATACGATATTCTCACTACTTCTTAAAGGTATTTTTCCCCTCTAATTAATGCTTTTTTTTCATGAAATGTTTTGCATTTTTGGGGACTTTTTTGAAAGTCTTTTGAAATAACAATGTAGGAAACAAAAAATAAAGGGGTATTTACTCGGGACCCATACAAAATTGGTCCGCGACCCACATATGGGTCCCGACCCACTGAAACGGTGTCCTAATAGTCTTAATATGTGTGTCCTATAGGGAGAGGTGCACTGTGAAAAGCAGGTGCAACATTTTTAATGCTAGTCTACCTGTCTGTAGAACCTGTCCATCTGTTATCTATGTCTGGTCACAGCATTGTGTTGGACCTTTGTGTCCACTCCTGGTGTCTTAATGATGGGCCTCTCTGTCCCTACACTAACACACGCACACGCACACACCATATTAATACTGGGACAATGGCAATTATAAGACAGCACTCCTGCCGGGCAGTCACTGCCCTGTCTTCCTTTGCTTCAGTTTAAAAAGAGACCTTCTCTTCAAGTTGGTTCAAGTGGCTCTTCCTTGAAAGCCGCAAGGGTAAACAAGCACGTGCCTGAAGATCTCTGTAACCCCTAATCATCCTCTAGAGGAAAAGGGGCTTTCGCTGTAGGTGCTACACTCAAGCAACCGGGTCATTAGGGCCCCAAGACGCATTCAAAAACGATGTTGTGTTGCTGTGAGGCACCCAGAAAGGCATATAACTGGATTTGAATACAGCTTGTTGCCATAATGTTTGGATTGCCAATGGTGAGGAGAGGTAATGGATAACGTTTCACTCTCCCACTATGTTTCTTTAGGTGGCGGCGCTGAAAGAGGAGATGAAGAAAGAGAGACAATCTATGGAACAGCCTCATCACAATGAGGTAAAAATGACGGCGCTTTCACACCTAATGGTCTGATTCCTTGGTCTGGACCAGAATGTTGCTTTCATCGTACATTGCACATGAATGAAATTGTGTTTGTCCAACTATCACAAACTTGACAATTAAACGCCTATATTTTTCATGTAACAAAGTAGTGAAAAACTAGGAGATAGATACTGCTTCATATTTATTTCCATCATGCTGCTCCCTCAGAGTCCCACTGATCTGTGTCATACAGCACCAGCCCTGTGAACTTTGACCCTTGATATCCCTCAGTATGTTTCATTTTGTTGCTGTCAGGCAAAAACCATGTACTGAGTTCTTATTTCAACTTTTTTTTCATAAATTAATGCTCTGCTTAGTCGTACAAGACCGGTTTTGGACATACACTAATTTCACGCGACAATGACAATTTATCACTAATATATACTTATTACATAAATTATACTATTGTGTATAATTTGTTACTATTACTAACATTTGTCTAGTATAGACATTTATTTATTTTGTTCTTTGTCCACTTGGCACCTATTGCACTCCTGTCCACCCTGGAAGGGGGTCGCCTCTTTTGTGATCCTTCTTGAAGTTTCTTCCTTTATTTTCCCGTCAAGGGTTTTTCTTGGGAGTTTTTCCTTGTCCGACTGAGGGTCTTATAGGACAGGGGGTGTTGTTTTGTTTCCTTTGTGAAATGTGGGCCTGTAAAGCCCTTTGAGACTGTAACTGTGATTAATGGCTATACAAATAAAACTTGACTTGGTTCTTTATACCGTTTCAAAATATTGAACTGTGCGATTTCACAGCCCACACCGATGCAAGGAACTAGGATGCGGATGATTGACTGGACGTGAAAATCTGCCCTGGTCGAAAACCGGCATCTGATAGCCTAAAGGTAAAGTCATTTTACTCCATTAAAACTACATGATGGTCCCCTGCCACTTGTTTTAACGGTGATACAACTAATGTACATGTAGAGTTTGCTTGGGAGCGTTGTGAGACCACCTTGTATACAGTAGGTGGTCCAGGATGCAGTTGATTGATCTGAACCAGAGTTAGTTTTGGGCTTTCACACCACAAAGCAAGTCTGTAAAATTCTCCAGGGATCAATTCAACTGGACTGGTGTGAATGTGCCCACTGAATGTTGAAATTCAAGTATAGTTGTACTGCTGGAGTGCAGATAAGCAGAGAGTTTTTCCATTTTACTGACAGGGGGAGACAAGAAAATGTGAGTCAGAGATGTATCAGATTTTACAATTTACCATACACCAAAACTGCTCTGGTCAGAGCCAGCCATCCCTCCTCTGTGGTCCTAGTTGTGGTTTGTCAGCCTGCCAGTCAGCAGTGGTGGAAAAAGTACTCAATGTTTTACTTATGTAAAAGTATCAATACTACAATATAGAAATACTCTGTTTACAAGTAAAAGTCAGGAATTAAAAAATTACTTGAGTAAAAGTACAAAAGTATTGGTATCAAAATGTACTTAAAGTAGGCTACCAAAAGTAGAAAATACTCATTATGCAGAATGTCCCATTTCACACGTTTTCAAACGTATAAAATGTATTAAAATCTTTTGAAAATAGCAGATCTACAAGCTCACAATGCGTTGCATCGCGACACATTGTGAGCTTGTAGATAGACACTATCCCCACCAATATTGATTTGTAGTCAATGTACAACTGGCAGCTTGGTGCATCCATCATGATGTCTCAAACAACACCTATTAGCTACATCAGGAATGTCTATGTGCGTGCGTGCGTGCGTGCGTGCGTGCGTGTGTGCGTGCGTGCGTGGGGGGGATCCTGGACGATGCATCTTAAGTAGAGGACAGGTGGAAGAAAATTTAAGTTTACATATTTTAAGTAAGTCAACTTCATCATGGGAGCCGATGTACTTCACACAAATCATTGGCTCTGGAAATAAGGATATTAGCTACATTGAAAAAGTACGTTTGACATATGACGAAGAGCCTATAGGCTCAAAACATAATCTAGTTTTACAAACGCAAAATTAAAATCTATAGTAAATCTGCACTTTCAGGGTTAATTAACAATCCAGATTTGGCTGTGTACTGCATGGGTCATTACTCTCACTGTGAACATGGCCACTTGCCAACAACACCACAGACAGCTAGCGTGGAATTAAGCTAATCACACATGAAGTAAGAAATGCCTCGCTCTCTCATTGAAATACTGTAGATGTATTACACAAAAAGAACCTGCTACATAGATGCTCTTCAGTGCAACACAGGAGTCAAAATGCATCCCACTTATGTCTTGATAAAAAAACTAAAATGTTTTGGATTACCACATTTCATGAGAGAAGTGGAGGAATATCATATTTTAATAAATCAGTAACCACCCTGCCTAACCCCACCACCATCTCGGTGAATGTGAGTCATGGAATTCAACATTATTTAAATATAAATGACCAACGTGTTATGAAACGTCTACTGTTACTCACCATGTGAAAACAAAGGTTTTTAGTGGTTATGAGTTACAGTGCCAGTGAGCTTGTACTGGATGTGAGATACATCAAAGCGTATGATCCTGGCTTAAGCAGCCAGTGTTGACTTTATGTACTCAAGTCTATTGGGAGCGATCAACACCTACGCATTTACTGTCTTGTCTCCGCGCACAAAGCACATCAGAGGTGGGGCGGCCGGGAGGCCTGTCTCTCTTTCTTTCTCCATTTTCTCTCTTTCTCCCTTTTGCCTTCTCTGTCTGTCTCAGAGTGAGAAAGAGAGCAGCGAAGGCTTCATCCTGACAGGTCTGTTTGGGGGGCAGGCTAAAACACACAGCAACACAGAACGCCCACTACACTGTGGCTAATCTCTAAAGCCTGGTCCGCCCCTCATTCATTCACACACACACACACACACACACACACACACACACACACACACACACACACACACACACACACACACACACACACACACACACACACACACACACACACACACACACACACACACACACACACACACACATACACACACACTTGAAGGAGTTTGTGTACATGCTCACTCCGTACTGGATAATGTGACAAGACTGTGATGGGACTCCCTCCCACACTCTAGTCTGCTGCTATGTTCCTCTGGATACGTCAAAATAGTAAATCCACATGTGTGTATATACCTATCCATGTCATTTAACCCCATACACATGTACCAATGCGTACATTACAACTGAATGTCCTTTTCCACAAGGGGGTGGAGTGAAAAAAGAGGAAAGTGGAACTCAAATGATGTGCAGTTTGTATCAAACCATTTGCAACAACTGTTAATTCTCCTTAAGCCACTGAAATTCAAGAGGTTTAGCTCTGTGTTTCTAAGAGTTTGGATTTTGGAGTTTAATTTTTTAATTTATTCAGAACTTTGAGAGGAAGGCCATGAAGGCCAGGTACTATGGTAGCCATTTTGCCATCACTTTAAACATGCAACAAAAGCGAGTGTGTGCAGTTGCCAAATGAGAAGGAAATACTAATGGTCATTAAGGATCCATCTATGTGACTGCAGCCATATTGAGGTGGAGTAAATCGGATGTTCCGGGGGTTGACCCCTGGTGGCCCGACCTTCACCCCTTTCCCCTGACCATACGCTCTAAATCAGGCAAACACACAACAGCCACAATGCTGGCCGAGGGTACCCGAGAATAGCCAGCCCGCCCGCCCATTCACAATGCAGGACCACGGGTCCTGAGAAAGGACACCGCTCGCCAGGTCAAAGCAGGCCTTTTGTAGGGGCTGGGGCTAATGGCACAGCAAGCCCCCAAAAAACACACTTAAGAGCTGGAGAATGGATGAAAAAACACACAATGGATTTAAGGACACATAGGAGGCACCGCCTCCTGAATCAGGGTGTAGACTTAACATGGCCGTGATTCACTCCCTGCCTTGCTGTCATGTATATTGGTTTGCAATTAACCACAATCCACCTGGCGGCCCTATTTTGGGCATGTTTCACGTATGGGCGAAATTTTGCAATAAACAGAAATGTTCAAATCAAGGGGAAACATTCTGGAGCATAAGCTTTGGCTGCTTACATTGTGTAATCTAAAGAAACTCAAGCATCTGCTGCGACCCCCCCCCCCCCCCCCCCCCCCCCACACCAGTACAGAATGATGAGGCAAGAGCAGATGATGCCAGATTCAGGCGATAAAACCCGACCAAGGTAGATCAGGATGCACAGCCAGCTGCATTACACACATCCTCCAAGGGTGTGCCCCCGAAACAGTGCCCATGAAGTGGTCATGCCCCTCACAGAGCCCGCCACCAGCCCTGAAGGGGGGGTGGGGGGTCTTCCCCTCCAAGCACATAAGCCAGGGTTGATCAGATCTACTCCTAGGCAAGACCGTATAGCCTGGAAAGCTGGGTTTGGCAGGAAGTGGACCACCCTGTCCTCTTCTCCAAACCAGAGACATACTGGATCCACAGAGAGAGCACTCAACTCGCCCACCTGTTTGGCTGAAGCGAGGGCCAAAAGGGGGTTTCAAACTGAGAAGCCCCGAAGGTCAAGACCGGTCAGTGTCTCAAAAGGGTGCCCACACACAAAGAGCACTGAGAACCACCTGGATGTCCTAAGGAGGGCAGTAGAGACTTCTGAGATGGACGATTCTGCTGCTTTTAAAAATGGTGTTGCCATGGGGATGTGCACCTGGGCATCACACTTCTCATGAACTGTATGTCTGTCTGTCTAAGTATGAACTGACCCAGTCCTCCAATGTCTCTATACCATTATCCATTTAACCCATTAAAACGGGAATTGAAAGCCTCTGTCATTTTAGATTTTAGCTATTGTGTGTGTGTGTGTGTGTGTGTGTGTGTGTGTGTGTGTGTGTGTGTGTGTGTGTGTGTGTGTGTGTGTGTGTGTGTGTGTGTGTGTGTGTGTGTGTGTGTGTGTGTGTGTGTGTGTGTATATACATGTTCGACAAATATGCCATCTTTTGTTTTGTATGTAACAATGCTCTGCTTTACATGCACTTTGTAACTGGCTGTTTTCCCTTTATCTGACTGCACTGGCAGTGTTTATGTCCTTTGTACATCTTGTACTTCTGTTTATGTGGACATAAATAAATATTTCAAATGTGTGTGTGTGTGTGTGTGTGTGTGTGTGTGTGTGTGTGTGTGTGTGTATCTACATATATATATATATTTTTTTTTAAATGTATGTATATATATATATATATTGTAAATTTGAGCCTCAGGTGTTAATGGGTTAACGTCCATATACTGCATTGAAAGGGGTCCTCCAAGGCTCTATACCCCTCTTTTTTTCCCTCCATCACTGAGAACAGCTGATGTACAAGCTTGTGAGCTTATTTTCAATGAATGTTAGCCCACTTTCGCCTATTATGACATACCCATAATAGAGACATTCATGTGGTTAAAGAGATTTTCACCATACACCTCAGCATCAGTCTTGCGCGCACGCACACACACACACACACACACACACACACACACACACACACACACACACACACACACCTTACAGTGATTATTGTCCATTACACACACACACACACACACACACACACACACACACACACACACACACACACACACACACACACACACACACACACACACACACACACACCTTACAGTGATTATTTTACACTACACTACACACGCACGCGCGCACACACACGCACACACACACAAACACACCTACAGATACACATATCAGATGCACACTCACATATGCATACCCCCCCATCACCCACACACCCTTTCTTTCAGTGTGTCCTTGTGAAATGGAGCCGTCCACTTGTGTTTCATTGCGGGACATTTTCACACAGACAGATCAGGGTTCAACAGGTGCAGGTCCCATTAAGTCCCGCTCGTCTCATCAAGCCTTTCATTTGGCTCTCTGCCTTGCCACTGATGAATATTCATAGCTTTAGTTCTAACCCGTTATTGTTGTGCTGTTAAATTGTCGTCACTGCGTTAAGGGAAGAATTACGCATGCACAAAGGTTGCTTCCATTAAGCTGGGAAAACGTGCAAGTCATCTATTTAGTAAGCAATAAAGGAGAAAGCGAAGTAAAGTGGGTATATTTAAAACTTCGTCAGAGTCATTAGCCAACCAACGAAACGCTGTTATAGACCACACT
This sequence comes from Gymnoscopelus microlampas, assembly GCF_963454915.1. Taxonomy (NCBI): domain Eukaryota; kingdom Metazoa; phylum Chordata; class Actinopteri; order Myctophiformes; family Myctophidae; genus Gymnoscopelus; species Gymnoscopelus microlampas. Next base: position 29,421,119 of record NC_139942.1, on the reverse strand, counting down.
ACTACTGACCACAACATGATTAAACACTATTATAGACCACATTAATAACACTGGAATAGACCACACTAACACTACTGACCACAATATGACTAAATACTGTTAGACCACACTACTGACTAGTACTACAACATTGATAAACACGTTATAGACCACACTACCGGGCAGGGAGGGTGATCTCTGTTGCTGCACTATAGTGACTCTTACAGGTTGGTCAGGACACGCCTGCTCAGCCCTGATTTCCTCATAGCTCGTGGAGCTATAAGAAAATCATGTTGGTAGTAGCTATACCAGGGTTACCCCCAACCCCGGCGAAACTCCTCACTGTCAGGCGAAAAGAGGAGATATGTGTTTGTCCAATACCATCCCTAAGACCAATCAGTAAGAGTCAGCAATGACAGGACTATATGTATGGGTTGTGATATTGGGAATTGGCATATAGACTATATTGGGAGAAAAAACAAAACAAAAAAAAAACAAAATACTAGACATTAAAACCATGAGGTCATGATGCTCATTACATCAACATGAACCAAGGTGGTTTGCCATTGCCATCTTTAGAGCCCTATGCTCTTGCTAGTCAGGCTAAAACTGAAATATAACAAAGGAAGATTTAGAATTTTGGGAGCCATAGCAGTTGTATAGGCCTATCCTATTCATGTACTTAGTCCTCACTAATGCTCATGATAAAATGGTAAAAAAAAAAAAAAGGGAAGGACAAAAAGATGGAATCAAAAAAGAGACAACAAGGTATACATCTACATATTTACACATAGCATATCCATCCATGCATGAGGTTTAGAAATAAGGTGCATGAGCATAGCAGCTGGTATACAGTGTTTGTGCTTCTGTGTCATTTCACCCACCTTACTTGGGTTTTCTCTAGCTCAAGAACTCAGCTGACAGTCAGATGCGTCCCAGCAGCAGGCATTTGTGTTGAAAATAGTGAATGTGGGGAGACGGGGGGCGAGTTGACATGCTGACTCCAGTGATTTGTGTAGCTTTTGGACAAAATCTGTTGGAGTAGTAGCTAAAAGTGTAATTTGAAGAAAACTCAAACTGGGTATATCTTCCACTTTATGGGAAGTTGCATCATAATCGGCCTATGGTTCAAGAGGTATAGGCCAAAATGTGAAGCGGCCTGTTACATTACCAAACTTTGGGCTAGATGTTGTTCCTTGGCCTACCGGGGGTGTACGTGCAAGGTTTCACACCGATCGGCGCTGTGGGGCCTGAGATAAGCTGTCAAACAGACTCACAGAGCTAAAACATAATCCCTGCCCCTGGCCCCTCCGGCCTGGCGGAGATAATGATGCGTCACCACTGCTCAGTTAGGATGGGTTAAATGCAGATGACAAATGTCATTATGTGCAAATCTACCATGAAAAATTCCCCCAAAAACAACTAAAGGGTCTATATAACTACTACTACTACTACTACAGGTCATATACTCAAAGATGCCCTTTTTTTCTGGTTGCGAAAAAGGAAATAATAATCTTTATATGTATAGTACCTTATAATAATATTTTTTTTAAAAAGGTTTCCAAAAAGTGGAATATATTCCAACTGCGGTTCGTCCTCCAAGTTCCTGCTGTGGAGAGTTGACAGTGACCTGAACCACTCTAATCTCTCTGGGTCTAACTAGCTAAGCAGCACAGCTATTGACTTTGTCATCATAATTGGTCTGCGGGCTTAATGAGCTTAGTCGACACGACCGCCACTGATAAGTCAGGGGGTTGGGGGGGTGAAGGCTTAAGGACCCCCCCCCCCCCCTCTCTATCAATATGGAAGCCCACAGCACAGACTCAGCTATCTGATGCACAGAAGCCGGCCCATTAATCTGAACAGATTATGCTGTCGTCGTCTTAAAAAAACAAAATGAGAGAAGAAAAAAGAAAGAACAGGGATTAAATATGTCAACAAGGAGAAGATCATCTGTGATGATAAGACCCGGGGGTCATGTTTTAAGGCGAAATCTGTTTCCTCCTTTCTCCTTCACAGAGCCTAGACTGTGACTATTAGCATGGGTAGCAGAGGCTGTGACGAGCTTATTAGCAATGACATCTGACTGACCAAGCCAGATGATAAAAAGAGCAACACCTGACGTAAACATTTATTCCGTTTGGAACCTATCATGTCATGCTTATTTGTAAGATGTATCGCCTTCCTGATAATTGCTAAATCTATAATTGCTTAATCTAACACTTACCGGTAATTCATTATTTTCCCCCTCCTTTTTTTACCTGCATGTGCTGCCTTGTTTCTGGTGTGCATGGAGACAAGAGTCATTCATTTCAAATGATCTATTTAAATTTCCAAATGTGTGCCATTATCAAATATTTGACTATTTCTTCCTGCAGTACAAATAACAATTACAGATTCAGTATGTTCCATAAAGTTATACTATTGTCTTAGTTGAAAAGCCCCCCAAAAACCTTTTACATCACGTGAAACCTCTCATACGAATCTCTTCAAATGAATATCTATCTGCCAATTTGCCAATATTGACATGCCGATATCTGATTTTAATAAAAGGCTAACTCTTGATATGTACGCAGACCGTTATGCCGGCCTGACCCTAATCAATAGCTCTGTGTATACATTCATCCATCCTTCTGTCTGTCCATCCAACCATTCATCCATCACTCTGTCCATTGACCTGCTTCAACACAGCTTTGTTTGCACTCAGGCCCTCGGTCCAAAGGGCTCTCCGTCCTGCTCTCCCTGTGCTGTGTGCCACCATCAAGTAAAAGTCAACAGAGCTGACAGGGAGCGTGGTGGAGGGTGACAATGCTTGAAAAAGCCACCGGTCTTCAGCCACTTAGACCCTGAAGGACACACACTGACCCCTTGGACCGGCCGCCTACATCTCAGGGCCCACCCCACTGGGAGCCCCGCGACCCCAACCCTTCTGCGTACCCCCAGAACCCCTGAGGTCTATACAAAACACACACCCGGACACCATGACCAAACCATGTGGTAGCGGGCCACCTCTAGCCAGGCCCCAACCTTTCCTAGCCCTCCTTGGCCTCCTAGCTTGGCCATCGACCCCTCCCCCCCCTCTTTCCTTGGCCTAAACCATGAGAATCCAGCCTCATACATCACTGCTGACATGTTGGTAATTGAGCTGGGATAGATAAGGGCCAGCGGACAGCCATAGTCCAGGGCCTGGGGTCCTGACACCACTGAAAGACACTTAACAAACAGGGTATGTCACCACACAACATTAGCTTGGTTCTGCTGCCTCGCCTTCTCTGTTTCCTCCTGTTCTTATGCTCACTTATCCTCTTTAGATGGCGTGAAGGGCTTTGGCCCTGAGCTGAGTTGTGTGGGCAGAGGTACGTATGTACACACACTTGTGCCATGTGCATGCCTCTGTCCATCTTCTACTGCTATGGCTAATTGCTGGAGAACATGCGGCTGAGTCCTAGTTATGTCCTAATGCATGCAGTCATTGTATGACGAACAAGGGAAAATAGACGATCTACAAGCTCACAAAGCATCTCAGTGAGCTTTGTAGATCAGTGAACGACAGATAGGTACTGTATGTATGTATATATGTATGTAGTTAGTCAGACAGACAGACTGTGATTTAACTTTGATGTGTGAAAAATCATCTGATTATTATGTTGAGTTTTTTCAATCAAACACATTGATGGTCAAATAGTATAGCGCTACAAATATCAATAGGAATCATGACTTATTTTACATGCAGCAGTTGTCTTTGGCCATATTAGGTGCACATTGCCCTACTGTTAACTGCTGGTCACCAACTTGGAACCTTGACAGACCTCTGTATCACTATTCCTTATTAATCACAGCCACATGTAAACATGTTTTTCCTCATCAGCGCTAGACTTTTAAAAGTTCCATCAGGGACGGCAAGGACAGCCAAAATAGTGGAAGCCTTCTAAAAGAAGACTGCCCCCCACCCCCACACCCCAAAAAAGAACACGTTGTTAGCAGGACGTACAAGCGTGATAAATTTCCGTTCGCCTTTTGTCAGTGAATACGTCTGGGCCCATATGCTGGACTACAAAGCTACGTGAAAGCGGCATTTAAAAAGCCAGGCCTACCGCATTAAAGCCTATAACAATCTTCGTTCATGGTAAGTTATCACTCTCAATTAATCACCTCCCACAATGGGATTTCTGATGTGTTCAAGCCCCCTGAAAGCTGCAGGTCAGGCCGAGGGCAGACAAACTCTTAGTGGCCCATTCTCCGTCCTCTCTGTCCCTTTCACTCCTTCACATCTCTCAACCCCTCTCAATGCAAGCCCCCTTTACATTTTTCTTATTCCCGATGGTCTATGTAACAATGAGGTAGTAGAGAGTCGAGCATCCGACTATCCAAAATGAGAGAATACTTCAGCACTGTAATGTGAAGGAAGGGCCCTGTGGCCCTCAGCGCTGTATCCAGCCTGCCAAGACAGTCAGTCAGTCAGTAAATCAGTCAGTCAGTGAGCAAGTCAGTCCGGACAGTGACAGATCGAATGACTGACTAGCTGATGAAGTGAGGAGAGTCTTTCTGGCTGATTAAAACCCCTCCCTGGTCATTCCACTGGCCTGTGAATGGTATTGTATTGTCAGGACTCTCCCCATTCCTGCACCACTGAATGGGTTTAACCACTGGTTTAGATTCAGTTACACGGTTTTGGTTGAAAGTGTCCCCCTCCCACCGCTTTGGGCTCTATGGTTCCCTTGGCTGACCTGTTTAGAAGCTCCCGTGGAAATGTCATGTCGCCCCTCCCATGGGCCGGACCCGACATTCACTTTGATTGGTCACAAAAAAAATCACTTGGGATGGGATGGGATGAAACCAATGGCTTTTTTCTTCTTCCTCAAAATGACTCGCCAATTTATTGTGGGATGTAACAATGTGGTGATAAAAGACTTTGAAGTGAATGATGCAGGGATTCACTTCTTGGCCAAACTCAGAGCAGGAGTAAATACAGCTCAAGGCTTTGATTCTTCCATTGTGTCAAGCAATGAATGCACCCATGAAATCTAGTGTGGCGAGACATTTCTGCAAAGAATTAGATGTTTTATTGCAAAAGTTTAAAGAAGACAAGTGGCAACTTTTATTTATATGCTGTTATAATAGAAAATATACATATTTGTTGTCCAAACATATATTGTCCATTGACAATATATGTTTAATTAAACTACATTATGTCTCATAATTGAAAATTATTTTTTTATGTGCTTCGTGCTTTGTTACTGATGATTAGATAAGACAGAACTTTATTAATCCGGAAATAAGAGGAAATTGTGTTTAATGTGTGAATGAAAGAAAAAAGGTTAAAAATAGAATAGCACAAGTTTTTCTCACGGAAACTACAAAATGGAGCATGCATGAAATAAAAAACAATAATTCCATCCACTTCTTTACACCTGTAAACCTGTGATGTGACAATAAAGCTAAGATAACAAGTCTCCGCTAAATCTGTAAAACAAAAGTGTTTGAAGCAGAACTAAGAACTGGACATAAATAGGAGTGCACATACAGTATGTGTAGACATAATATATAATTTCTAATATAATTGCAGTGCAATGACATTATAGAATGCCAGTGTCACTGGTTAATGCTCCTGTCCCCGCAGAATCCCTCTTGTCTGGAAGCGATGACAATGATTCTGGAGTTCTCCTCAGGGCAGTTCATTGAGCCCATCACCACATAAATTATATTTCTACTTATCAAGGAAATAAAGAACATTATCTATCTATCTATCTATCTATCTATCTATCTATCTATCTATCTATCTATCTATCTATCTATCTATCTATCTATCTATCTATCTATCTATAATATATATATATATATATATATATATATATATATATATATATATATCCCCTTTGTGAAGCCAGGGTAAAAGAAAATAGTGGAAAGCACTTACATCCAGTGATTGTAATGAGCATAATCAATGAGCTGGTTAACAGTAAGAAGAATGCAGTGAATTTAGCTCGACTACCAGCCTTAAAAATACAGGAATGCAACTAAGCCTTTTAAAAAGAATGCTCTTGCTCAATCAATAGCCATGCAGCACGTGCACTGTCAATGAGGGGTTGGTTGGGTGTAAATGCAGGATTGCTGTGTTTGGGCCTTTCTTTATAGTTCACTTTTTTTCTGCAAGACAGGATAAGCTCATGCATAAAGCATTCCCTTGGTATTATATGTGCAATGGTAGTTGCCGTGCTGAAGGATTTTTTTAAAATGCAAATTGCTCCCTCGATGCATATGCCCATGCACTGCTCGCACATGATCTTGGTTTATCACTTGTATGTTAGCGGACAGTTTGCTAGCTAATACTTTCACCACACACACACACACACACACACACACACACACACACACACACAGAGTTTTTTCCAGCCTACTTCATCCCCCCCTCTCTGTCTTGTGAATAGGACAAGCCTATAATCAATTACTCCCTTTGCTTCTCATGTGGCTGTCAATTAGCCCAGCCAATGATTGGGGATATGACTGCTTTATTAAGAGTGCCAACTGCCCCCTTCTTCTGATTATTGTTGCTCTACAACTGTTAACACACTAGTAACTTAATAACACGATTTTTACTTGACATTTATGAGACAGATATTGCCTCGCTTGGCTTTCGACGCAGCATGATGGTAACTCAATCAAAAAGAACACAATTTGACACTTACGTGATGGCTTTTCTTGTTAAACAGAGCTTTGACTGCAGTAAAACACACAGGACAATGGTACAATAACTTAATATACCAATATCTTAATGCAATAAAACACTACTATTGAAACTTATGAGGTTGCTTTTGGTGATAATGGTATAGTGCAGTGGTTCTCAAAGTGGGGTGCAGGGACCCTCAGTATTCCTTGAAGGGTTTCCAAATGGAACCTTACGGGTCCATTTGGTCCCATGTGTATGCTCTCAGAGATACAGGGGTGATGATTTAGATTATTTATAGGAATAACTCCTGATGTTAGCATATTGTTTTGTCCTTGAAATTAAAACATTTAACATTTAGGCGGGTGAGGTCTTTGTTTAGTTGCTATAATTGGCAGATCACTCTCTGGTCATAAGGTGATTGCTCTACCATTCATGAGCACACAATAATTGTCCAAAACTATGCCTCAGTGTGCAGTCCCAAAGTGAGATATGCACCATTTAAAAAACACACATGTATTAGAAAACAGGAGAGTCCCACACAGTCTTCTCATTTACTTTTATTGCAGAAACAAGTTTAGGTCAACTGACCTTCATATCTCTCTCACATATTAAAATATCTAATGCTGTTAGGATGCTGTTAACCCCCCTGCCATCCGATTCTCATAGGCTGCATGAAGCAAAACTGTATAAAAATAATCTTGCAGCAGGCCAGTTTGGAATGCTCCTGTGCTTTTGGTATTCAGTCAGGTCTGCCATGCATGGGTCAACTGAATACCAATCTCACTGTCTGAGGCTTAAACTATTCTTTTATACATTTAAGGGACTTGACATTTATGAGGCCCTTGTTCCACTGCTTTCTCTCTCTCACACACACACACACGCACACACGCACACGCACACGCACACACAGGCACGATGCACGCCACATATGCACACACAGCTTTGGGCTCTATGGTGCAGCCAGGCGCTGTGTCTCCATAGAAACGGACTGTAGGTATATTTTACAGCCTGTTGAACCGACCCAGGAGGGTTTCCCACTCAAGATGTCTGCGCTCTCTTTCAGCGCCATACTCTATTGGTGTGTAAAAACAACACATAAAGTGTTGGTGCCGACTCTCCTCTGTCTAAAAGTAATTGGCTTCATTGGAGAGCGGATAAATAGCGTTAGCAGGTTGCAGAGAGTCCCCGCGGAGACTGACCGCACTTGGGTTAATCACAGTCCTCCATCGCTGGAAGTCATCCAGTCGCCACTGGCTCTCAGCCACAGAAACCAGTGGCTTCGACTGGGCTGGCTAGGAGATCAGGAGGGCAGAGTGGAAGTTTAATAAAAACCTATAGCAGGACTGAGTGTGCCTTCTGAACCTCTCAGTCTTGGAGGAATAATAGTCTTTTGAAGCTATAAGCTTTACAAATTTGATATAGGCTATGCGTAATTCTTCCTGTGGAAAAACTGAACTGCTGTATAACTCTTCAAACTAAATAGCGTGCTGGCTGTGGGTGTTTTATCTGCATTTATTTGTGTCCATTGCTCATGCAGGACGCCTGACAACTAATGAATGATTTTGACTGTATCCTATTTATCAAACTTTTGTGCGTAATTTTTTAACAAAATGAATTGTCATGTAGTATATACTAAGTATTTTCTGTGGCTTTTTTCGTTTTTGATTGATTTGACGATCGCATAATGCTGAATTTCTCCATCCTATAGCCAACTGAACAAGGTTTTTGTGCCACTTGACTCTCACTCTCTCTCTCACACACACACACACACACACACACACACACACACACACACACACACACACACACACACACACACACACACACACACACACACACACACACACACACACACACAGCTGCATTTGTCTTGCAAATCCCTCCCCGCTGCGCCGCGTTTAGAATAGGAAAAGAGAGCAGTCGGACATCAGTGAAGTTCAAGCCGGCGAACAAGTGAAGAGGCTGTTCCATAGCAGCCCCTTTGTGAATATCAGAACGGGGGAGCTGGTGAAAAATGATGCATGCTTTTACACTTCTGAATCCTGGCAACTGAGAAAGGACAGAGTGAGAGGGAGAAGAGGGGGATAAAAAAAACGTCCTCGGAGAAGCAAAAGTGAAGTCTTGGAGATGGAGACAAAAGAGCATCCTGCACGAATTTAGCAGGGTTGAAACGAGTTTGTGTGTGTGTGTCCCTCTCTATCGTATGATGGGGAATCGCGGGACTTTATATTGTGTGGAGATAGTTTTGGGGTCGCTTTGATCGACTCATTGGGGTCCTCAGAGGTCCCCCGGTGCGCACAGACTGACTGCAAGGCCTCATTCACTTTTCAACCCCGCGGACACACTTACAAACGGCACATGAATGAAATTAGCATATTGGTAATTTATCACATTTTTGTTTCACTTTTTTGTCGCGTTATTCAAGGAAAAGGGACTCAAAAGAAAATCGATCATTTGTCAACTCCGTCCGGAGGCTTGCAGACAAGAAAGAAGGAGAGGGAAAAGTTTTTTTTATAGCCAACATAACAAATACTAGGCACTATTTACAGTGTTTTGGTGTAAGCATTTCGTGCATTTTTTTAAGCTGTGTAGGCTATGTTTTTCTTTAAAATATAACTTGCCCGAAATAACCCAAATTCGTTAATTTATCACAAAGCCACGAAAACCACTTAACAATCTGTACATTTTAAAGCTATGTTTCTGAAAATGTGAGATACTTTATAGGCTCTCTCAGATATCATTTTCGATATGAACCCGATCTCCACCATTTCCATCATCTCAATTTATATACTTTTTCTTTTCTTTTTTTCACATGATGACTCCCTCTCTCTCTCTCTGTCCTGAAAAGATCCAGGACGTCGTCGTCACGTGGCCAACAAGAAAGAGACTGTAATATTTCATTATGGGGCACGCAAAAGCTGTGCACAATGCCTCTAATATCCACCCGTCTTTCAGAGCCAACAAAGATCATAGCGAGACGTCTTTATGGCTAATTCAGTCAAAGGCACAATATCCCGTTCCCCGGTGCAGAGGTCAGGCCTATGGTGTATGGTGCAGCAAGGGGGCCAGCTGGCTCTGTCATAAAGCCCTCAACACACTGTCATAATAATGTGCTCCCAGACTGGCCTTAAGTTGAAACTATACTGATTTAACGCATCCAAATACGACAAACGGTCATCATTTGACTTAACTGAGGTTGTGAAAGTGATAGCTTATTGGCCGTACTGTGTTCAACCGTTGGCATGCAACGATGTAATTCAAATGAATTATATGTTATCATCACTACAACATAATACGAAGCGCTAACAATTAAAAAAATCACGCATAATGGGTCATTTTATTACGCCACCGTCCTAAATCACAGTAGCTTTGCCTTGCTAAAATACAGTTAAGTGAAACAAAATTAAGTAGAATGTATAACAAAATAACACGTTTTCACAAAATATCATGATGACCATTCTCTCTGTTGTGCGTCGTAATTGTTAAGGATGTACCATGTTTCCAATCGATGAGAATTCAATGCCCCCATGGATGGATTATTGTTGTTTCTCATATAGCTGCCTGAGATTATGACAAATGTGTAATCCATGTGCGCATCATGTGACGCACCATTACGCAACGAGTTAATATTTACAGCATGCTTTTCACTTTTACGCACGAATGCATTGCATGCCTTTTTGGAGTTACCTAATCATATGTCGTTGTTAAAATAAATTACAGGCTATCTACAAGCTCATTTATACCATTGTGCGCCCCGCCCCCTGTCCTTAGGATTCAATATTCCACTTTCAGTTAATCGGCATAAAGTGAACGCAAATATTTTAAATTGAGGTATGTTTCATGTACGAGAAATATATACGTTTACGTCGTTTCCCTTCTGTTGCCCACTGCCCAGAGAGAGTGTAGACAAGAGATTGACTGCAATCTGGAGTCCCCAGTCTGAAAATCACTATGGCTTTCCGTGCGCAAAAACACAGCCCTTTTGGAGAGACGACATAATCCCTCTCCAAGTTCAACTTTTAAATAATTTCCCCCAAAAAATTAAGTCAAGGTCGTTTAGATTTCCTTTGTCTTTCTATTGCTTAGACACTTCTGTTTTGTAATTAACTATTTTTTTTTAAAGTTTTTTTTTTTTATCTCAATGGAAAAGAGCCCCGCTCAGCCTATGCGCGCATCGGAGCCACTTGTTGCCTCGCACTAAGTTGGAACCATTGAGAAGTTAAATATCCCGGAAAGAACACAAGTTACCATCTCAAGGGCTTCACTGGGACAAAGGACCAGCGCCTTAGCCCCATATGCTTAATGGCTACAGCCGTCCAGCCATTATTAAAGGTAAAACGTGGCCCTTTAAAAGTTGGAAAGGCTCCTTTATTTGATTTAGATGGAGCACTTGCGCACAAAACGCACGCCTCGCCATTGACTCGGTCCCTTTTTCTTTCTTTCAGCAGGCTGAAGCGACCACCACGTCGTCCCTTGTTTCATTACAACATAAGCTTTTCATCACCCGGCTTTGTTCCCGGTGAAAGTAATGCTGTGAATCAAAGAGATGACAATATTTTCCATCAGCTTGGAGACCCCGGACAAGGGCCCTCGAGCTTTGGCAAAAATCAGAGCCTGTTATTCATCCTGTCACTCCGCACCTGTGGTCCCCGCATTCAAAGTACACAAACCTGTCCCTATTAACATTAATTATTCACAAACAACACAAAGGCTGAAATAGAGCAGGTTGAAGTCTGTTTATGGCTGCTAAATGTGTTTTTTTCCCCCTCTGAAGATGTGCCCAAATCTTTTTCTCTCTCTCTCGCTTCACAGCAGAGTGCCCGTCTCTCTCTTTCAGACTTGAGTAGCTCTACAGTTTCACTTTTCAATCGCAGCATCTGCTTAATCTTGCGGATCAAAATATGAGACACAAAAACATACGTAATCGAGGATTTGTTAAATCCCAGTAATGAGTAATCAACGCGTGGAAGACAATGGCGCAGGATGGTGAGAGCCGGATGGTTCGGGGGGCACGCTGCATGATAGTTTGTTCTGGAGGGGAGAAAACGCCAGGTGATGGCAGGAAAACGCTGTGTCCCATGAAGGAAGAGTGCTCCCTCTTTTCTCTCCTTGAAAAATTAGCAGACATAAATTTAATTGCCTTATCAAGCCAAAGCGAAAAGGCCTCGCTGTTAATTGACCGGAGATGCTCGGAGGGGGGACAAAACAAACCCTGGTGAATGTTTGGGCTGGCTGGCCCGCGCCGTGAGCTTTCAGTCCATGGTGTCACATCATTGAAAATGTGTTTTATTATTGCAAAACGTCATGCTTTACAGTTCCCATATTGTGCACGGGACAATGGCCTGATGGAACATTAAAGACATAGAAAACGGTGCCAACTCGTTTCGAAGACACTGTAAGAGGCCTCTCTTTGCTTGCTTTTAGGCAGCTGCTGTCCAGGGACTCGGACGCAAGGAAAAGAAAAGACACTAAAGTTTAAAATACCAGGTGCATCCCCCAGAGAACGAGACGGGGACGGCTCTGTTACAGCGGGACACACGGAGGCCGTTATAAAGATATAATGTAGAGTGTGAGGCCGTGTAAAATGGAAGGGCGCATGGGAGGCAATGCTCGCATCTCTTTGGCAACCTCCCCTCCCTGTGTCTCTGGTTCTCTCTAGCCCACATAGCCCACTGTGCAAGGCAGGCCTCGCGCAAACACCTGTTGGTTTTAGCCAAGCCTTTAAAGACACATACATTGCCCTTCATCCCAAAAGGAGTGTATTAGCCCTTTGCAGAGGCATTTATTTATTTAACATATTTATTTGTTTGTTTGTTTGTTTGTTTGTTTGTTTGTTTAACTTTTGGGTTTCCAAGACGAAGTTCCACTGTTGTTTTGGTTGCAGCTGGAGCCGGATACCACAAGCATTCGAGATTATTTTAATTAGTTTTATTATTAAATCTACAAGCACATAATATAGGCCTATTAGCCTACATGGGCGCGATAGCAATCAACTAATTTGCAGTTTATGCTAATCTCATTAAGCGTCTCTCTCGAGTTAGCTACCATAAGGCTTCATGTGGATTTGAGAATATTTAGTCTATGCATATTATTTCATTAACTCTCTTTTGATTAATCTTTAAGTTAAACATGAATTAGATTAAAATGATGCGTGTAGCATATAGCCTTGATACGCCCAGAGACGAACTTTTTGCACGCTGCGCTAATGTTTGTTTTAGATTTTGACTGAAACAAATGTAAGCTAATATTCGGAATATACATAGGCTAAGCCTATTGCATATGGCATGCATCATTTAAAAGACACTGTCACTTTTGTGATGTGAGTTTTCGTTAATCAGAATAAATATCTACTGCATCCAGTAAAATATATTAGTGAACAATTTATGCATGGAAAAGCACAGCTATTTTTGCTCAATTGTGTGATAGTCAATATAAATAATTATTCAAACTTGCGTGGCAGATTTTTATTTATTATTATTTTCATTTATTTATTGAGTTATTTTTCTTGACATGTTTTTGTATCTATAGCCTACCTCTTCCACATGCCAAAGCACCTCGGTCGGTCTGCAACAGGTAGTCAAAAGACTCTTTCCAGCCAAACACTACTGACTATGTGGTGAATTGACGCCCCTTTTCAGCACACATCGACCCCATTCTGCACCAAATCGCCGCTTGGCATGGTCCTCTAATGTTCAGCCCCGGCTTAAAAGAAAAGGAAATAAAACCTGTCAGACAGTAAAATGGTTGTCCCCTTTAAAGCCTTGCCAAAATCGCGGCCGAGACTGACAAGATAGCCCGAGTATTTCAATCTCCCCAATACGGCTGTCCCTTCCGCTTGGCTGGTACCGGACCAAAGGATGCTTAGAAAGTTTTCTCTCTCTCACTCTCTCTTTGTAAATGCGCGTCGCATACAAAACCCAGCAAGCTCACAATAGCATTTTAGGTGCGCCATACAATGATACTACTGTTTTAAGTGACTAAGTCCCTTCTTTTTCAGAGTGAAATTGTAAACGTTGAATTGTTGCCCGCCCCTCCCTGCGAAATAGATGAAGTTGCTGCGCATTGACCGGACAACATTTGACTTTCTAATGGCTGTAATAAGATTACATGCTCTGTGTCTGCAGGCTTACAGCGCCGATGCACTGTGCAGGAGTCACAGGTCTCGACTCCCCAGAAGGGGGAAAACAATCTTAGATATAATGATAATCTACAAATGATGTAGGCTATTTCCTAAACAACTTTCCAAAAATAATGTAGCCTAACATATTTTACGGCATATACTTTAGGTTTAAAAAAACAGGCTACAAAATACGACCCACAATTAATTTTATATAGGTGTATAATGCATTGCAACAGAATCGGTGACAAATTCATATTACTGTAATTAAAAGGCAAAAGCTAAATTAACCTATAATACGCCTTAATGGTCAATGCATAAAAGATTAAAGACAAATTAACCGAAATATCAACTGGATCTGATAAATATAGTCCTACCTCTTATACTATACCTCATATATACCTTAATAAATATTTTAAAGTCCATAAAATGCAACAAATCCAGAAGTGCCAAGCAAAGCGCAGAACAAGCCGTTTGTATGGCGAGTCAGTGAGTGACTTTGCGGGTTGAGGGGCATACGGTGGCATAATATATGTGGCTGTGCATTATTGTCATCTCTAGGGGCTGACTGACGTAGGACGTGGGACCAAGGGGACACATGTTGTTGGAGGGATGCCGCTATACCACGGGAAAATGTGGCCTTGTCGCACCTGGTCGCACAGAGCGGGGCATTCAACAGCCTCATAGCCTGCAGCCTGTGCGTCCAGACCCCCAGCGACAAGACAATGCTTTTCGCCATAATGCACGTTCTGGGGGCCATGCAGACACTTCCAGCTGATTTTTTTGGCTATACATGTTTGTTTTGATTAGCATACCATTTGCATATTTTATGCAATGATATTTATTGGTCGGCTATTAAGAGTGATTATGGACAGACCTTGCGCAGTACGCTACCGTCTGTCCGTCATTCATCCTTGAACTCCTTCATTGTTAATCTGGCCTTCTGATCAGACCCCAGAAATCAGAGCTGTATATAATCACATAATAGACAAGGATGGCTGTTATATCTATGTACTAAATTACCAATATATCCTTTCCATTTATTTATGTTTGCAATTTATCAGTTGAACACAGTCTGCATATCATATTGTACCTTCTTGTCTGACAACCCCACCTTTAATTGCCAAAATAGCCTACATGAAGTGTATTAACGGGATCTTGTCATTATTCTGTGAATAATAATGCTTATTACAGAATTTGGTATCTGTGTTGTTAATTGGTTTATAGAGCTCGAGTAAATGGAAAAAAGCATGAATCTGTTTTAAATTATCAAAAGATTTTATTTGAAAATTGCATATAAATTAAATCATTGTACAATATAAAAATAGTTATTTTTTTCCTCATATCAATTGCTATTAAATTAAAACATAATATTACAAAATTGCATGACAGACACACATTTATTTAAATACACATTTTCTACATGATTGCCAGTTGCCAGAAATACAAAAATAAAGATAGATGTCATAAATATGTACAAAAAACGTTAAATCAACATACAAATCATTATCAAAATATCAACAACTTATGCATTTTTACAATGTGCTTTCAAATGCAATATCCACATCAAGTATTTCGTCACATTTATAAAATGTGCATTGTAATGAAAATAAAATAAAACATCCCGTTTCAAGCTGAAGTGCTGCAATTTAAAAGTATTTTAAAGTCAGTTTGGGGTTTCCATTTTATTTCAGGCCACCAAGCCGAAGGGGGGCTCATTCTCGATGTTGGTGAGGGAGGACTTTATGTGGACTTTGCGGGGGTCTTCAGGGGTCCAGACCTTCGCTGTCCGGATAATGTTCTGGTCCCTCAGCTGTTTCTCGTCCGTCCACGACAGAGAGTGTCCAGCCAGGGGAGGCAGGCCGTAGTCGGGGTCACTGGGAGACGGGGATCCTGGAAAGAGAGAGAGAAAAAAAAGACAATTGGTCAATTAAGTAAAATAATATGACAAATGATCATCATCATTAGGTCTTTCTGCTGGACCAAATGATGTCATATAATGATCAAAGTAAGAGGTTTTAGTAGCTATATTCAGGGTGCATCATCATCATCATCATTAAGGAAGGTGAACTTACTCGTCCCCCTGTGGCAGATGATGACCTTCTTGGGCTGCGCGTGCGCCTCGCTGCTGCTGCTCCTGATGGGCATGTCTGACTGCACCAGCTCCGCCAGGAAGTTGATGTATCCGATGGCCAGACGCAGCGTGTCCACCTTGGACAGCCGCTTCTCGTAGGGCAGCGTGGGGATGTGCGAGCGGAGCCCCTCGAACGCGTCGTTGATGGACTGCATCCTCCGCCTCTCGCGGACGTTGGCCGCTTGTCTCAGGTGTTGCATCTCCGTCTCGGATCTCATGCGCCTCCTGCGCTTCAGGAGGTGGAGGTGATGGTGATGGTGGGGGTGGTGGTGGTGGCCGCCGGCCCGAGGCGACAGCTCCTCGTCCGGCGTGCTGCCGTCGGCGCAGCCGTAGGAGAAGGTGGAGGAGGAGGAGGAGAAGGAGAAGTTGCCCAGGTCGTAGTCTCCGTCGTGATCAGGCGCCGTTCTCCCACAACTGTCGTCCTTGTAATAGTCTTGGAGGTGGCTGGCCAGGAACTCCACGTCCTCGTCCAGAAAGTCGTCCGTGTCCATGGGACCGTCGCCTCTAGAGGACTGGTCGGTGAAAAAGTCGTCGTCATCGAAGTAAGGAGGGGAGGAGAAAGAGTCCAGGCCAGAGAAAGGGTCCAAGACAGTGTCCATCTTTGTCCCCACGTCTCCCTTTTTTGATCCTCCCAATAGGAACAATAAGAGTGACCAGCCGTGTTGTTTCTCTGTTGTGTCTTTTGGACGGTCAACACTTTAGTTTTTAACTTGACTGACCGGCACGCGAGGCTTCTTTATAGCGACATCCATAGTCGCGTGCCGTTCGCCGAGAGCGCCAACCAATCACAGCTCAGTCCGCGAGGCGCACCTCGAGATAATCCTCGGAGGGCCACGCCCCCTATCCACCACAGCTCTCTCACTCTCAGTCGTTTTAATACCAATTTAACATTTTAGAGCTTATTACGTTTATAGTGCCTACTTTACTATTCATGTTTATGTCATTTAATGTGTCAGTATTGTGTTGTTGCAAAATTAATGAGATATTTACGGTTAGGTTATTGGTGCTGACAATCTGGTCAGCGTTAATAAACGCAAGTGCAATAATAATAGGCCTATATGCTGCATGGGCACAATGCTGAAGACTGTTATTCCTAGACTATGTACTGTGAAAAAAAAGCATATCATGAAAACCCTGTTGTGCTGCACACAAGGTATAAAACCACTAGACCAAAAAAACGCTTACAGCGCTGCAATTCTATGGGTCACTGCAGCTTGTCACCTCCCTACGCCGGTCCTTTATGACAAGTACCTGTTTCTGTCAATAGAGCTCTGGTCTGCAAGCAGGTTACTGAGATTGGCAATGCGGAGAAATGAGACCCCCCCCCCCCCCCCCAATAAAAACACTCAAAAAGATTCAGGTCTGGTTAGATAAATAATTATTTACATAGTCATCATTCATCATGTGTGACTTAATATTTACACAAGAGATCGAGAAATAAACATAATTTTGCAATTATTAATTTGATAGTGTTTTCCTCGACTCAATCTGTATGCTGCAAGCTCAAGACGAGAAAAAGACACGTTTTATAGGGAAAATATTGTGTCATATGGCAGAAATAAATAACCGAAATGACAGGACTATCACCCAAACCGAAATGAATATATAGCGTCAATTGAAAAGGTGTGTGTCTATTGTCCTTATTCAGAGAA
Organism: Gymnoscopelus microlampas; assembly: GCF_963454915.1. NCBI lineage: Eukaryota > Metazoa > Chordata > Actinopteri > Myctophiformes > Myctophidae > Gymnoscopelus > Gymnoscopelus microlampas. The sequence continues at coordinate 29,403,570 of NC_139942.1, read as the reverse complement.
ATATTGTCTGAATGGGATACATACAGAACGAAAAATATATAAGTACGAGTGCGTCAATAAGCGTATATTATCATCTTACAAACACATCATGCAAAATATTGAATTTTTGTTTGTAACACCTGCACAGCAATACATCAACACGTAGGATTTTAGTGCATGTGGTTTGTCTTCAAAACAAATCTTTCGTGACATGCAAGTAGGCTACTACTTAAGTAAACATTTGAGGTAGGATACTTTTACTTTGAGTATGTAAATGTTCTATCCTACTTTATACTTACTCCAATACATCTCTGAGGCAACTGTTGTACCTTTTCCTCCCCTAATCAATGATTTGACAACTTTAGTTACTGTCACTTTGCAAAACGAATTAAGCCCTATTTTATACTGCTATTCAAAAATAGTAAATCTACAAGCTTACAAGGCATGGCCATGCAATGCGAGTTTGTAGATCTACTCATTTTGAAAGATTGAATCTAATTGAAAATAATGAAGCCTACTACTTTAACTTGTTTTGATGCCAATACCGTTATTCAAGTAAAATTTCTAATAGGACTTACTTGTGTAAACAGACAGAGTATAGGCTATTTCATTGTGTTTTTGCTACTTTATACTTTAAGTAAACAATCTGAGTATAGGCTATACTTGTTCCACTGACTGCGGTCCAGGGCTCCACAGTCCAAATAAGAGAAGCACAAGAGAAGAACCCATATTTGCAAGTCATTTATTTGGCGCATAAGTGGGCCGCACTATAGTGCCATAAATGGATGCACCAGTAAAGTGGTCGACGGGCCACTTGTGACAGCCACTATAACGTTTTTATTGGGGAGAACTGGTTGACAAATAAAGGCCCAGCGGTGGCCCCCGGGGGCCCGCGCCATACACTGACACGTCGCGCGACAAATGAACAACCGCCCGGTACCTGAACATGCAAACCAGGACCCCAACTGGTCTGGAGTCGGTGTAAGTACGCATGTGTTCACTCCTTTCATATGGGGACACAGTGAAAGGCCAGGGGAGGGGGGGGGGACTTTGTTTGCCTGAGAGAAAGGTCCTTCTTTCAAACGCACTGTGTGTGTGTGTGTGTGTGTGTGTGTGTGTGTGTGTGTGTGTGTGTGTGTGTGTGTGTGTGTGTGTGTGTGTGTGTGTGTGTG
>NC_139942.1:29367419-29399919 GCF_963454915.1 Gymnoscopelus microlampas | reverse complement strand
GGTGGAGGCCAGAGCATTGATAAAAATGTTACGTGAATGTAAACAAACAGAGGCTAAAAATAGTCTGGCAGTTGGCACTCTCCAACCACAAGTCCCCATTCTCTCTCTCCCCCTCTTCTCTTCCTCCCTTACCCCTTCTCCCCCAATCCCTTACCCCCATCTTTCTCTTCCTCCCTTACCCCCCCCCCCCCCCACCCCCATCTATTTGTGCTCTCTCCAATTATGTCATTTATCATATCACTGAATGAGCGACGGAATAATTGAGATAATGACAGGTCATTGAATGTCTTTCCTTTCGATTCACGTCACTGCATGTATTTTATTTGGATAAATGATTGTCACGTTGCGGTGCAATCCATTTGATGTCATTAAGCCCGCAGAACGTCCATTCTCCATCGCTGCTACAGGTTGTCCTGCATGTTGAATGTGCAGCACAGCCTGCAGTGACAGAGACTTGAATGAGAAATCCATTAATCTAAATAAAATCAAGCGACGCGGCGTTTCCCATGACACTGAGAGATAGATGCACCACAGATCATGAAAGTGTTTAGTCCACTTTCAACCAAATTTGATTAGCTCCACACACAGCATAATCCTCGGTGTTGTGTTGTGTAAGCCTATAATGTGTCAGAGTAAAATGGGGTTAAATGAACACTTATGATTTTTTGTGCTTAGTGTGCTATAGTTCGTTCTGATCACTGCAGAAATCCCCATAGGCCAACGAACGAAGTTTCAACTCCACACAGGACAAATACTTTTCACTGGCAGAAATTGTGAAAATGCTGTATAGCCTTCACATGTACGTGGAAATGTAGTCCTACTGACTAAATAATGTATACACTAATGAAGGGGGGGGGGGTAGTTAAGGGCAAAATCAGCACACACACACACACACACACACACACACACACACACACACACACACACACACACACACACACACACACACACACACACACACACACACACACACACACACACACACACACACACACACATACACACACACACACACACACACACACACACACACACACACACACACTTCTTTATTTGGATTTTTCAGTTCAAGACATAGCCTGCCCCTGCCCTATACATCATATCAACATCCAAATATATCAAAGTAAAAACAAATGCAATGCAGGATCATGATCAGTTGTCTACTGTATATGCTATAGACACAATAGGGGACAGCATCTTTTCCATTTACAGTGACTGCCAATAAGATCATGATGTTTTGTGCTTACTGCTTATAGTGTGCTTCTTCCAGTGAACTTGGCTGTCAAGTGTTACATTTATTCCAATGGGTGTGACCTTGTGAAACTATACCAACCTGTTACCTTTATATGCTCAGAGCACTGGCATGTTGTAATGAACCTAGATGCTGCACTTTATCTTAGTGGTTCTCAAACGTTTTAATTTCAATTACTCCCAGTTTGGTAAGTATTACCAGTGGTTCTCAACCTGTGGGGTCCCCAGATGATTTGCCTAATGTGCAACATTGTTCTCACACAACAGTAAACAAACCAATATGCAGTGTACAGAGTATCTGCATATTTCTAAATGTAAGGACTTAATATATTTGTAATACCTCTAAAAGAAACAAGAAAGAAAAATAAGAACATTACTGTGTTAAAAGAAATCAGCCAGCTATAAACAATTGTCAAACATTGGTCAAATGGTCAAATATTACCTGAGAAAGAGGCAAAAATTGTGAAAATAGCCGATGAACATGTAGATCTGCTATTTTCACAATATGTATCTGTGGAACAGAGTCAAACTAAAAGTAATGCACTCTTATTCCAAGTGCTTGTCAGGGTGGGGGGTCCCCAGTTCTAATGATAATTTGTTGGGGGTTGCAGCTTGAAAAGATTGAGAACCACTGCTACATTAGACCATAGACCAGAGTGTACATGCAATGGAACCAAATGTACCCTTAAATGAGCACTTCACCCATTTACAACCTTATCTTTATATAATTGGACCTCATCACTAATGCTCATAGATTTCTGTCTCCTCTGCATCTTATTGGTGGGCTGTGGACAGTCTTGTGGACCTGCCTAAGAAATCAATCGAGGTTAGCATGCTGAAATAGAAGCCATTGTTCTTGCATTAATAAAACAACAATAACCCATGATGTCACTCTCAGCAGGTTTCTGAACTGTCCACAGCCTTCCTCTGAGACACAGAGTGAGAAATGGTTCCATCTTAAAATGAGAATTAGCAAAGACCAATTATGAAGATAAAGTTGAAAATGGGTTCCTTTAATGGTCCATTTGGTTCCATATGCACTCAGAGTTACAAACCTGTAAGGGTCCATTTTATTCCTAACTATCATTTAGCTGGGGACCCCCTAGAGCCCCCTCAAGGTCCCCTGGGGGACCCCAGCCCAGACCCCACTTTGAGAACCATTGACTTATAGTAGCTGGTTAAACAAAGTCAGCCAAGTAACTGTAGATGCATCCAGTAGTTTGTGAATAATCATATATGGATGCACCTTTGGAATGAAACAGCGAGATATAAAGATTTATTTTGAGCAAGCCAACAATATGAATATTTGGTCATATTGTTGCCGTGCTCAAAATAAATCTTTATATTTTTTTCATCAAAGACTTGGATTTGTTTTATTTTCAAGTAAGTCCACACACCATTTGGGAGTAGTATTTCTAGTAGTAGTATTTCTAGTAGTAGTCGGCTATTTCTTTTAAGCAGTACTTTTTTGGTCATATATGTAGGCCTACCCTGTGTCACCAAAGAGCATCTGTCTGTCTATAGAGCCATAGCCTCGGTACCCAGACTTTTAACCACTTAAACCCCAGCATGGGGAAAGCTTTTGCTGAAAATACACTAGTATTATAGAGCCCTGCCCCTGAGGGATTCCTGTTATCCATATGGGGTTTAAGTGGTTAATAGAGCCACTGATCCCTTCAGTGTTTCCTTTTCTCTTTTTCTCTTTTTAAGATGCTGCATTCTGTCAGAATAACTTTGTACTGGACACATTTTCCGTGAGTGATTAATAAATATTAGTTTCCATATAAATAAAATTGTCAACATTAAACTGCTCGGTGTATTAAGAAGACTAGGCGCTTAATGGTTGTGAAGGCAATCCAAAAGTCTTTCATCGACCAAAGTGGCGTGTGTCTGTGTGTATTTGCCGTTGTATGTCTCCCTCTGGTGGCTCTAGCCAGGTAGAACATTTGAGCTTATTTCACTCATTAAACCAGGCATCTGATGATGATCCATAATATTTTGTATCATGTCTGTAAACACACATGTGTGCATGTATTAAGTGGACTATTATAGTAAGAGTAAGATTGTCAACCTCTGAACGCAATTATTACATCTTCTTAATATTACATTTTTTCCATTGATTGATTGAATACTTTATTAGTCAGAAATGTAAACAGCACGAGGTACAGTCAGACATTAAGGCTAAAAGGATAACACAAAAAAGGTCCTGGGGACTTGTTTCCATTGTGAACCTATGTATTCAATTCATCAACGTAGCATAAAAAAATAATACAAAACACTGTACAAAGGAGAAAAAGGGAAAACGTCGGCAGTGAATGACACCTCCTTTCTATGGGGAAATGCCCCTTCTCCTGATAGATGGTTTTTCAGGCTAGTTTTGAAAGAATCCAGTGATTTACATCTTTTAATGGATGGTGTCACTGTCAGGGCACATCCACATTTTGGTGGCAGAGTAGTAGAATGAGAATTTTCCCATGTTTGTTCTGTAATATCTTTCACGGTTACTTGTCAAATGCAGTATTACACACAGTTCAAATGTCTTTACAATGACCTTTGACTTTTCTTTTATCCTGTTGTCGTGTTCCTAGGTCATCCATAAACAAACCATATGTCAGCCTTATTAGTTCCATAAAGCATGTAAATCCCCTTTTGAGTGTTTAATTAAATTACTGCCGTTTATTTGCATAAAGAGGCCAAGAGAAAGGCTTATGGATAGACAACATCAATATGGTGTGCCATTTGGTCCAAAATATTGCCCCCATATGCATTTTATACATTTGAAAACTTGTGAATGGGACTTTAAGTATATTTTGATAACAATACTTTCGTACTTTTACTTTTAGTACATTTTGAATTCCTGTTGTCCAATATTTATTGTCCATGAGATATGTGGGAGCTTATATCCACATTGAATAATTGGCAGAATGCCCACATCTGTCTGGGCTGATTAAAAACGCCTTTGTTGACCTGCTTTCCACTCTGGAAATAATTACCACCATCATCTCCTTTTGTCCATAAACCTTTGAAACATCTTAGTTGTGGACTACCGTATTCATAATGTACACTTGTTTTTAAGGATTGCAATTTTATGAATTCAAAAAAGAAATGCCCCCTCCCCAACCCCACCCTGTCTCTGCACACACACACACACACACACACACACACACACACACACACACACACACACACACACACACACACACACACACACACACACACACACACACACACACACACACACACATACACACAGTGTGAGTGTGTATCAGCAGGGGGCTAGGGCATTCAAACATTCATCAAGTCTGCCATTCAGTCCCACAGCTTAGCCCATGCTGCCGAAGCTGTTAGTGCTGCTGAATAGTTACCTCGGCGTGTCATTGTGTTGTGTTACGGCTCAAGTTGGAACAATAATGAGTATACTGTAGTACATAGAGTAAAGTACAGTACAGCTCCATCTGTTGAAACACTGTCACTATCAACCCACCCGTACCTTTGTCTAGTGATTAATTGGTATTAAAAATCATCAAAAAAATGGACTGTCCAAGACGTAGAGTTTGTCACAACAATAGAATTAAATGGACACACTACAAACGGAAGTCAAGTTCTGTAATGATTGATTGCTATAGCTATATGTCTACACTCAAGTTTAACCTGAATATGCAATGCAGTCTTTCTGTGCATAAATTGTATTAGAACTTCCACAGGTATATATGGGCATATCCTCGAAGTAGTAAGTTGCAGTGCTATCCACGAGTTTCCAGTGTCTCATGAGGCCCTGTGTGAATTATGGGCATCACTTCCTGTTGTCTGTCATTCAATTAATTTGAGTGATCAGTGTCAGTCAGTCAATAATAATGTGGGAACACAACCTGACAGAAATAATAAAGGGTCATATTTGTCTGTCTGCCTACTTACCCTACAAGACCTCCCCCCACACAGCTGATTCAAATTAATGATCAATGGCTGACATGGCTTTTGACACTTGCTCTTAGCAGTAGCCTAAACTCCTGTCCCGTGTTTCATTCTTACTGGCTGCTGTTGTGACACCCGAGTCTCTGCATGGGGATTAAATGGTGTTTGTTAAGTGACTTGGGCGCTTCATCATAATAAGCATTGATGATCGTTAGTTTGAATCAGCTGTGTGGAGGGATGTCTTGTAGGGTAAGTAGGCAGACTATATATGACCCTTTTTGATTTCTGCCAGGTTGTGTTCCCACATTGTTGTTGACTGATTTGATCCCTAATGAACTGAATGACTGACAACAGGAAGTGATGTTGATGCCCATAACTGACACACCCCCTTTTCCCCAGTAAACTCCTTGGGAAACTTGTGGATAAATTGCAGTTAAAAGACGTTTTTTTATTGTGTGTGTGTGTGTGTGTGTGTGTGTGTGTGTGTGTGTGTGTGTGTGTGTGTGTGTGTGTGTGTGTGTGTGTGTGTGTGTGTGTGTGTGTGTGTGTGTGTGTGTGTGTGTGTGTGTGTGTGTGTGCTGGGCATTAAACTACCCCCCCCCCCTTCATTAGTGTATCACTTATTTAGTCATTAGGCCTACATTTCCACGTACATGACATGGCTGTACAGCATTTTCACAATTTCTGCCAGTGAAAAGTATTTGTCCTGTGTGGAGTTGAGACTTGTTTGTTGACTCAGAGCTGATATGACCATCTCTGATGATAAGGGCATTCTTCCAGTGAACTTGGCTGTCATGTGTTACAGTAAACACTGCCTAGGAGATTAATCTGATTTCAGATCAATGCTGAGTGCATCTCAGTCCATGCCCGTCCAGCTACATGTGACATGTTATACATACATTATGGGCAGTGGTGGAAAGTAAGTAAAATGTTGAGGTATTTGTACTTTACTTGAGTATTTCCAATTTCCAATACTTTTACTTCTACTCCACTACATCTCAGAGGCAACTATTGCACTTTTACTCCACTACAATTATTTGAAAACTTTAGTTACTAGTGACTTTGTATATTTTGATTATTATTACAAAACATACATTAACCACTTCAGCCCATATACATTTCGGCCATTTGAAAATAGCCGATATAGATCTGCTATTTTCAAAAGATTTTTATACGCTGGAAAACTTGAAATGGGACATTCTGTATAATGAGTAGCCTACTTTTACTTTTGGTACTTTAAGTACATTTTGATGCCATACTTTTGTACTTTTACTCAAGTGCATTTTTAATTCTATCGCAGTATTGATACTTTTACACTAATACACTGATTATGCGTTTCCTTGTCTGCAACCATACATTTATTAACCACTTTCAACCTGGCATCCCTATTTTGGGCATGTCATTATAGGTGAACATTTTCAAACAAATGAATGAAAACCTCTCGAGGAGAATCAATTACAGTGAAGTGGTTCTCAACCTGTGGGTCCGACAGGATTTTGAGGGGGTCCCCAGATGACAGTGAAGTGAGAATTTAAGTTTTAAACCTTTTAATACCTCAAAAGAACTGCATCAAAAGTAATCAACAAACTATACTATACAAACTGGCCAAATTGTCAAATAATATAAGAAAGAGGCAAAAAATAATAAAACTAGCCTACAAGCTCACAACGCCTCGCAACACATTATTTATCTGTGAAACTGAGTCAAACAAAATGTTATGCCAGTATCTCCTTGTACATGCTGAGGCACACAGTCCAGGCGTTCTTTGGGATTTCTTGACAACCACACACACATATTGTTTTGCGAAAGAGGCAAATTCTATATCCAAAATATATATATTTTAAGTTAACCACTTATTTTCTCAAGTAAGTATGCCTTGAGATTTTGACCATGCCCATTGGTGTGCCTGGAGCACCAAAAGTTTGAAAATCACTGATCTATGGAGTTGAGGCATTACATTTAGTTGGTTCCACAGATAAATATTGTGAAAATAGCCGATCTACAAGCACACAATGCCTCACATTGCTAGGCGTTGTGAGCTTGTAGGTCGGCTATTTATCACAATGTTTGCATCTTTCTTATATTATTTGACAATTTGGCCAATGCTGGACCAGTTTTTATAGTATGGTTTGTTGATTACTTTTGATGCAGTAATGCTCTTTTTTCATTTCATTTTCTTTTTTCATTTTTTAGGTAGGCCTATAAAAATGTATGGTCATTTCACTGTCATCTAGGGACCCCCCCCCCTGACCTCAGTAGTCTAACCATCTATGGCCACATGAGGGCCTCAGTGAAATGGAAACAATTCCAGGAATTCTGCTTTTAGCCATGGAAAAAATAAAGAAATAAATAAAACTCCAGCATCCTTCCCCTACATTTTAAGAATTGCATTCAGCCTGCATGGCTGAATTCTCCCCCACATAAACTACACAGAGAAAAGAAAACAGCAATCACTGCAGCCTACAGCAGCCATTCCCAACCTGTCGGCCGTGAGGTTATTGCAAGTGGTCCCCAAATAATTGGCAAAACACCTAAGATTTTATTGATAATATAATATTAATATTAAAACAAATAATGTAAAAAAATCAAACAATGTCATGGTATTTTTTCTTTAAAACCTTGAAAATGTGTTTGTGAAACCAATACGAACTTAAATCATACTACATTAGTTCCATTGATCGACTGATTGATCATTTTTAATAAACATGCTCTGAAAATGTGCATGGCCCACCCATCTGGCCGGGCCGAACGCTTGCGAGATTTTGGGAAGTGGGGCCCAGAGCTATGGTGAGGCCCTGATCAAGAAAGGTTTGGGAACCACTGGCCTACAGACACTAGAGTGTCAGAGAGAATGGATGACCTCCAGTGGTGGAAGAAGTACTCTACTTTTTAACTTAAGTAAAAGGATCAATACTGCAATGTAGAAAAACACACTGTTGCAAGTAAAAGTATGGTATTCAAAATTGACTTGAGTAAAAGTACAAAAGTAATTGCATCAAGATATACTACCAAAAGTACTCATTACGCAGAATGTCCCATTTCACAAGTTTTCGAAATGTATAGATATCTTTTTTAAATAGCAGATCTGCATCTACAAGCTCACAACGTTGATCGTCTATTTTCAAATAGCCGAAGTATGTAAAGTGCTGAAATGGTTAATGTATGTTTTGTAATGAAGTAAAAGTAACTAGTAACTAAAAGTTTTTCAAATAATTCTAGTGGAGTAAAAGTACAATATTTGGATCTGAGATGTAGTGGAGTAGAAGTAAAAGTATTGAAAATTGGAAGTACTCCAGTAAAGTAAAAATGCCTCAAAATTGTACTTAAGTACAGTACTTGAGTACATGTACTTAGTTACTTTCCACCACCATGATGACCTCCATGTTTTAAGGGAGGTGCTGTGAGAAATCCCTGCACACACACACACACACACACACACACACACACACACACACACACACACACACACACACACACACACACACACACACACACACACACACACACACATTGTGTGCCATTAGTGCCTGTCAGTGGCAGTTAGCTACTGTACTGGTAGAGTGAGGCTTGACCCAGAATAGAAAGAGAGAGAGAGAGAGTCTCCCCCTCAGCTTTCTGATGTTCCATCCTTCAAATGATCACGAAAATGAGAACTCCATCCACTGATTAAAGCCATCTGTATGTCGTAAACCAGGGGTCTTCAACAGGGGGTCCCGGACCCCTACCTAGGGGGTCCTCAGAGTTACCACAGGGGGACGGGGGTCACCAAATCTTCAAGTGTGATAGGATTCTTTTTTACTTTAGCCCTATTCTGAGGAGAACTATAGCCGAAAATACTGGAGTATTTCCAATTTTCAGTACTTTTACTTCTACTCCACTACAGCTCAGAGGCAAATATTGTACTTTTACTCCACTACAATTATTTGAAAACTTTAGTTTACTAGTTGCTAATCTAGATTATTATTACAAACCACTTCAGCCCTATATATATTTTGGCCATTTGAAAATAGCCGATACAAGCTCACAATGGGTTGTGATGTGTTGAATTGTGAGCTTGTAGATCTGCTATTTTCAAAATATTCTGTATACATTTTGAACTTGTGAAATGGGACATTCTGCACAATGAGTATTTTCACTTTTGGTACTTTAAGTACATCTTTATGCCAATTATTTTGTACTTTTACCCAAGTAAATTTTGAATACCAAACTTGCTCTTGTAACATACTATTTCTACAATATAGGGTATAGATACTTTTACTTAAGTAAAACATGTTTTTAAGTTATAATGCTCAACAGCACTGCCACCTGCCACCTTTGGCAGTGGCAGCATACAGTACCTCTAAGGCAGTGGTGCACAAAATGTCACAGACCATGTTTGGGAGATACTATTGGGGTGCAGAATCGTGTCAAGCTACATAAGAATGCCAATGCAATTTAGGAGCAAAATAATAATAAAAAAAAACGTTTAAATTATCACTTTTAAACATTCACATATGCTAGGCCTACATGTATTTATTCATGTACCTTAAATAAGAGCGGGCATTTATGCCAAGGTTTGAGAAGGTCTCACTTGCCTGTATAGCTGTAAAGCTTAGTTATTAGTTATCGTATTGCTGTATTATTATTTTTGTTTGTTTTTTTGCCTTTGCGCGCACATGCTAAAACATCTTGGTAATACATTCATCTTTTTTTGCTATTTGAGTACCTAGTCTCCACCATGTCCCATTGATAAAGCCTTGAAAATCTAGGAATTGCTTAATGCTTTATGCAATTGTCTGTTCATTTCAGTAAGACTACACCGTTTGCATAGGTTTTAACTATTTGTTTCACATGGCTGTTGTTAGCAGTCAAACAATTACGTCAATTAATTTTCATGAAAGAATACTACATTGGGTTGGGTCGTGACAAGCATGGATACAGTTTGTGTCCTGCTCTAGGGAGCTAAACCTCAGTGAGGCTAAATCCTCTGGGGAGTAAAAACCTCAGTGTTAAAGGGATAGTTCACCCCCAAAATGTCACATTTTCTATCGATGAGTCATCCCATGGAGACTTCAATTCATGGATATTTTTTTGTTTTTGCATTCCTAAGCCAATCATTTGTTGGCCAGCGAACCGGTAGGCAGCGGTTCCGGTAAGAGACACAAAGGAGACTCTTTGTGTCTCCTACCAGAACCACTGCCGGTCATCAAATTATTAGGAATGCGACAAAAACCTAAAAATATATTCAAGTCTCCATGGGATGACTAATCGATAGAAACAAAGATTTATTTTGGGTGAACTATCCCTTTAATGTGGGTACTGAGAGTGTACCCAAATGGTCCATTATGGGTCAATTGTTACACTTAAATGACTACTGAGGATTTTACTGTGCCTGAACCATTTCACCCAGAGTTCACCCCAAGCTGCTTTCTCTTTCTGTCTGCCAAGTCATCAGTAAGTAAGTACTGTAGGGGTGGTGGTGTTTCAACTAAGGGGGATTGGGACAGACCGGGAGGATTCAGTCAGTGAGATAAATCCATTAATGTGGTGCCCTAATTATCCACTAGACTACTCCTGGTATTCAGCTTTCATAATACCGTTCTACAGTCATACAGTACATATATATACTGTACTCTACTAATTCAGTATTGTAGTTATTTATTGCTCCAGTACGGTATTCAGGTATTTCTTCACTTCTTATTCAACGGGACTAAACAGAACGTCCCAGATGCTGTTCACGTACAGCTCGTCAGTGTCACATCAGCCGAGTGCCAGCTTCCAATGACTTATACTGTAGCACAGTCTCTCTCTCTCTCTCTCTCTCTCTCTCTCTCTCTCTCTCTCTCTCTCTCTCTCTCTCTCTCTCTCTCTCTCTCTCTCTCTCTCTGCCATCTTATGCCCCTGGGTGAGTCTTCCTTTCTAGTCCTTCTTGTTCAGATTCTCTTCTCTCTGAACCATGCTGCCCTCTACCGCATGTCTCTTCCTCTCTCTCTCTCCCTGTCTCTCTCTCTCTCTCTCTTCTCCAGGGTAGGGAAACCCCCTCGGCCAAGGCTGCACATCCCTCACGCGCACACACATGCACGCACACACAAAGAGAGGTGGGAAGGCCTTCAGTGTAGCTGAAAATACCCCCCCGCCCCCATTACAGCCATTTTATTCCAGGGCCTCAGAGTATCATGACAGCAAGAACACACACTGTCTCCCTGGGGGTCATGTGGTCAGAGACATATTTATTTATGGAGTGCAGACAGCCGAGAGGAGAGGAGAGGAGAGGAGAGTTTCCAAAACAATGGGTCAGGACACATTTTTGGATCACAAACATTTTTTTATGGGTCACGATTTACGCCCACGTTTTACGTTCCCGTTATTTTTTTAAAAACTTTTAAAAAAATCACACCCAGTGTGAAGTGAGCGGTGTGGTCATCACAGTGATGGAAGCTCACTTTTTAAAAAAAGTTTTTTTTTTTAAGTGCATAGTCCTATTTATAGATTATTAATTTCATCATGTGTCTCGCTAGCCAATCACAGTGCTGAATAGAGTCAGCCAATAGAGTCAGCCAATCACATTACAGCTACGGGTGTACTAATGTAGAGGGGTGTGCTATTATGAGCCAATCATAGTACAGCGAAAGGTGTACTAATGAGGTGTCCCAACCCCACTTATAGGAGCGGCTACACCGCTCAAAAATATCCGATGGGCTATTTTCACTATTAATTAGGGCTTAATTGGTGAATTTATATTAATAAGTTTCGGTCCCAGGGAGAAGGGAGAGTGATATACAATGATGTACATAGTCTTCTAAATGTTTTTAGAGCTGAAAAACATTTAAATGTTAACCATTAATGTTGGCTAGTCTCAAGAGCAATACTCAGACAAAATTAAAAATAAACAAGTAATGGGTAAATCTATAAACAAATCCTTCTACCCCCTGCTACAGTACCTATAACCCGCATATCACTTGAATCAGACAGCATTAAGCAGCTAATGACAGATAATGAAAGTCCTGAAAAGGCTGTTATTGTCAGACTGACATGGACCAATTATTTTCATTATGTGATAACCTCTAAGCAAGGCCCTGCTTGGAAAGAAAATAATTTAGGTCTAGTTGTATAACATGATTTATTATTTAACACAACAATGATGTTGAACAGCAAAGGCCTTAATTACCTTTAGACAAACATATCGTTGTCGTCAGTAGGAAACCTCTTATCTCCATATTTAAACGTTTTTTTCATAAATTAATGCCCTACTTGATCATACTACAGCGTCTCACAAAAGTATCAAAAGTAGCATATCTACAAACTCGAAACGCGCCAAGGGACGCGCTTTGAGCTTGTCGATCTGCTATTTTTTATTTGAATCCTGAAAACTAACTGTTTTGGACATAATGAGGTTTTGAGACCATATAATATGTAGACTATGCCGGTTCATTTTTATGTTTTGACGTTGAGTTGAGAATGAGGTCGTCTACAGGAGGACTCTGGGAGTGTGTTTTATGACACAGAAATTATTTTATGATACACTCATCAAATGGATACGCAATTCTTATACCTACATGAGTTAGTTGAAAAACTACCCCCTCACTCTGGGAGTCATGGTGGAGAGTATGTTGATTCATTTTACGATAAACAGGGTGTACGCAAAGATGATTTTAAACTCTCCCCTGTGTCAACAGATGAGGTGTTTAAAAAATTGAGTGCTCTCCAACAACACAGAGCCACAGGTCCCGACAACATCCCCGCTAAATTTCTAAAAGACTCAGCCACCTCCATTGCTCCAATCATTACCCACATAATAAACCTCTCCATCATACAGGGACGGGTCCCTAACGACTTCAAAAAAGCAAGAGTGACCCCTCTGTACAAAAAAGGAAACCAATTAGACCCTGGCAACTACCGCCCTATTTCTATTCTTAGCTCCATCTCGAAAGTCATGGAAAAAATAGTCTACGAACAGGTTGATAAGTACCTTGCCGAAAAAAATCTAATTTACGAATTCCAATCTGGTTTCAGAACAAACCACTCCACTGACACATGCCTTCTCTATTTGAACGACTCTATCAAACAAGATGTCGACAAGGGCAAATATTGCGGCATGGTCATGTTGGACCTCCAGAAGGCTTTTGACACCGTTAATCACCCAATTATGATCAATAAGCTCAAAGCAATAGGCTTTGATGACACGTCGGTGAAATGGATGAGATCCTACCTGGAAGGGAGGGAGCAAGTGGTGGAAGTAAACGGCACCCAGTCCCCTCCCCTCCCAGTGACTTGTGGTGTTCCTCAAGGAAGCATACTAGGACCACTACTATTCCTGATATATGTGAATGATATGTCTATAGCTTGCGACTGCAAACTGTTCCTGTTCGCAGATGACTCGGCTCTGCTGGTCTCGGACAGGGACAGGCTGCAGGTTGAGAAAACTCTCAGCACTGAACTCAACAAGATCTGCATCTGGCTCTCCGACAACAAACTCTCATTACACCTGGGTAAAACTGAATCCATCCTCTTTGGGTCCAACCCTAACCTTAGAAAGGCTGAGAGTTTCACGATCAAAGTGGGTGAAAATGTTATCACAAGAAAGGAGGAAATTACCTACCTGGGTTCCATCTTGGAGGCAAACCTCTCAGGTGACAAAAACGCTGAAAAGACGATCAAAAAGGTCCACAAAATAACACGGAGGATGTGGAGGCTTGTTCGTAAAGTCAGTAAGAATACTCTGAAGATTCTTGTAGGGGCCCTCATACAAGGTCATTATGATTATGCATGCACTTCATGGTATCACAACACCTCCAAGGCCCTAAAAACAAGGCTCCAAACATCCCAAAACAAACTTGTAAGGCTACTTCTTGGCCTCAATTACAAAACCCATCTAACCCCTGATCATTTTGCTAGGATTGGATGGCTTAGGGTTGAGGACAGAGTACAGCAACTTGCTATGGGCCTGGTCTTCAAGATACACCACAACATTGGGATCCCCCTGTATTTGTCAAAATACTTCCAAAATGTTAATCAAGTCCATGATCATAACACCAGAGGCAGCTCCACAAACCATGTTCAACCCAGATTTGGCACAACAAAGGGAATGAACTCTTTCTCATGCTATTCATCTAAAATGTGGAATGCCCTACCAAAAGGAGTAAAGGAGTGTAAAACCCTACTCACTTTCAAAAATGCCCTAAAGATACACCTTCAGGAGGCTGCAATTCAAAAATGGCCCCTGTCCAAGTCCTAAACCACCCCATGTCCTAACCTAACCTACCCCCCCCCCCCCCTCTCTCTTTCTTTTTTTGTACATATTTTTCACCCTTCATACCAGTAACCTGTAAACTGATTGTATGACATTCTGTATAGTAGTGTGTCTGTCTCTTATATGTCATCATGATTTGTGTGCGTGGGGATCTCATCTTTAACAAGCTACGTGCTTAACTGAGCTATCCAGTTTAGTAGACCTTGTATTGTGAATTTGTACTTCCATGTACTGTTATGTACTGTCATGTACTGTTCTCATGTCTTACTAAATAAAGTACATCAATCAATCAATCAATATTCTTATTATGATACACATATTAAATGACCCAAATGACTTTTTTTCTATTGATTAGTCGACTTGAATTCATAGATATTGTTATGTTTTTGTTGCATTCCTAAGCCAATGATTTGATGACCAGTGGACTGGTAGGCAGCGGTTCCGGTATAGGAGACACAAAGGAGACTCTTTGTGTCTCCTACCGGAACCGCTGCCGGTCATCAAATTATTGGCTTAGGAATGCGACAAAAACAAAAGAATATCCATGAATTCAAGTCTCCATGGGGTGACTAATCAATAGGAAAAAAGTCATTTGGCGGGAACTATCCCTTTAAATTAATGTGTAGCTTATTCTCATCATGGTAATTTTGGCAATGGAAAAGCAGCTATCAAACCATCCCATAGTTCAGTAAGCCGAAGTTGTATTGTTACATAACAAGCTCACATTCCAAACCAAGTTAGTGTATTTGTAGGCAATGTTGAATATGTTTGTGGTATTTTGTAATGTTTTAACCTTGGGTAATGATGAATGTCCAGGTGATAATCTATATTCATACGGGTTCCGCTCATAATTCCGACATCCCATTATTCCGACCATTAGGTTAGTGTGAGGTTAGGGTCTCTCCAACTCCTCACTTTCTCTTCTTAAACACAAAAGTTATTCACATTTTTCCTCTCTCCCACTTCGTTGTTAATTTAACTATGACTGGACAACATTTTTACACTCTGTGACAGTCAGGATTTTACTGGGCACTGCCCCACCCTAGGGTCCAACAATCTCAAAGTTAATCTTAGCTACAGTAGCTATAACTGGTGTCGGCTACTGTGAATTCCTGTAGGCTAGAGTCATTCTGAGGTTTAGAGACAGCCATCAGGGATCTTACCCCCATCTCAGATCACTTATCGAGTGAGCGGGGAGAGTTTAGCAAACAACTTTGGATCTAAGTGAGACACAGACAGAGACATCAGAGAACAAAAAGAAAAAGTCAGATGATCTTCCCAATGCTGAGGGGAAAGTAATGGGACAGACTTAGTGCTTTTTCACAAATGTGGAGCGAGGCGGTTTTCTTTCTTTTCTTTTTTTGGCGTTCCTCATTCATTTTCTATGGAAGCAGGCAGCATTCCAGCGCAAAGGATAATGTGATTGGCAGCGTAAAGGAGAAAATCAAAAAGTTCAGTTCGGCTCAACTTTATGCAAATGAGACGCAGAAGTTTGCTATGCAGTGGCCAATCAGCCACGATGTATAGCGAAGTTTTGTCAGTGAGTGAGACATGACACCAATGACAGAAACAGACAGAAATATAACGATGGAAAGTAAGAATATGAATAACAAAGTTTTAAACTAGTTAAGTGTGTGTGTATCTGCATCGTCTAGTTCACATCAAAACTTCTGAAGTGAACTTCTGATGTGTTGCCACTTTGACTTGCCGCAAACCTCAGTGAAAAACTCGAACGTTCCCAAACTTTGTGCACCGTTTCTCTGCTGGCTCCACCTCCTGTCACAGTAGATTGCTCCTTGCATAGTCAATGCATGGAATAACACCGCTTTCTCACGAAGTGGAACTCTTGATTCTACTGATGATGGTGTGAAGTGGGTGTTAGTGGGGGAGAGAGAGAGAGAGAGAGAGAGGGAGAGAGACAGACGTAAGATGGAGGGTGAGAGAGAAATTGCAAAGGGGGGAGTGAAAGGGTGAGTGTGAGAGAGAAAAGGACGAGAGCGGAGAGGAACTCTGGCATTGATGAAAGGGATAGAGCACCGAAAGAGTGAGAAGAGAGAACAAGTGATAGAAATGAGACGGAACAAGGGGGGGATTAGATGAAGAGAGAGAGAAAGAGGGAGCAACAGTGGGACAGAGAGAGAGAGGGAGTTAGCGGAAAGGGGTGGGAGCGAAAACACACAGAGAGCGAGAGAGAGAGAGAGAGAGAGCTCCCAAGAGGGATCAGTTCAGCCTCACACAGAGAAGCCACTCTCTGTGGAGAGAGGGATAGACCACGGTAGGGAGACAGAAAGCGGAACACAGCCTGTAGGCTCTGGTTGCGTCCTGCCAGCATTGCTTGCCCAGCGGTGCGTTGTGGTTGAACACAGACACAGACAGACACAATTGTCGGCGTGAGGGAAAGCAAAGCGGAGGAAGAAGGAGCAAAAAGATGATGATGGGTGGGATCTAGAGAAGAAAAGCTGATGGAGCGGGCAGAAGAAGAAGAGAAAACAGAGAGACGCTGAGTCAAGGGGGCAAGCTGACAAAAAGTGCACACTGGCCCCGAAGACTGCTCCATCACCTGACAAATCAGAGGAAAGCCCACAAACTCAGAAAGAAGAAGAGAGAGAGGAGAGAGAGAAAAGAAGATAAGTGAGGAGACAGAACAAGCTGACAGATACAAGAACGTTGCACCAGAGAAACAGAGAGAGACACTGAGGGGGAAACAAGACAGCTGGAGGCAACAAGCTCGCAGAAAACAATTGTGTCTACAGCAGCAACTCTCTTTGCCCTTCCAGAGGAAAGGAGGGCAGGGATAGAGGAGAACGGGGTACAAGAAGAAGGCAATAATAAAACAGAGACTGAGGAAAAGGGAAAGAGAAAAAAGGCAAGAAAGTAAGAGACTGTATAGGGAGAAAAAAGAAAGAACCAAATCCGAAACAGAAGGAACTTTGAAACAACCCTGGAGTTTCTGAGCGGCGCACTACTCAGCAGCCCAGCAGGGAAGATGTCCAAGTCGTCGTCCCCCCGCCTGGGCCGACCCGGCGGCGGCTCCAAGAACGCCAACCTACGGAAGGAGCTGCAGGGCAACCGCTCCTGCATGCTGAGGGTCGGGGAGCGGCTGATGAGGGCCGGCAGCGAGGGCAATCTGGTCCAGAGTACCAGACCGTCCCAGAGCCAGGGGTCGGGGGCAGCGCCGGTGGATGGGCAGACACAACCACTGCCCCTAGAGGAGAGACGGCCCAGTGACGCTTTGGGGAATCCATCCGCTAAAGGTAAAAAGGGGCTTGAGTGTCATTCATTTTGACAAAGTACACGTACAAAAAGAACTTGTTGAAAATTGTCATTGTGTGTCAAAAACAACTTTCACTTTTAAATGCCTTTATTTGGAATCAATGACATCATTTGTTTGCTAGCTTTAGATTTTAAAGGGGTAGGTTATGAATGAGAACCAAAACAATAGGAATGAAGCAATTATTGAGATGAAAAATGGCTGTTTTTTAAATCTGGGTCATCATCAGATACATTTCTCTTTCTGTTCTCTGGTATATATTTGAAGGGATTTGGAAGATGATTGTTACCAGATATTATTTGGACTCTCCTAACTTATACAACATACCCGTTATTAAACTGAGCTTTTTAACATTGCTGTTCAGATGAAAATAATGCTGAAGGCGGTGAGCATCACTGTAGCATTTCCTGTCTCTGTCTAGACATTTAATTACATCCTTTTTTGTATACAATTATGACAATTAGGGAGACAGCTAAACGCAATATAGACTCTTTTTATTCTGTGCATTTCTCTGTCATGTCCATTCACTCTCTGTGTAATAGATTTGGTCACTGTTGTACTCAAAGTTACTGGTAAGAGGAGACACCTGAATGTCATTTTCTAGCTCAGAACCTTTCTGATTTGTGTCCTATTTCTGTTCTTTTCTCTCTTTTGTCTCTTTAAAGTGCTGTGTTGTTGTTGTACTTGTGGTTCATGGCCACAGCCTGTGTGACATACTGTTTTGCCAGTATGTGAGTTGGTAGATAGATTTCTCTCTCTCTCTCTCTCTCTCTCTCTCTCTCTCTCTCTCTCTCTCTCTCTCTCTCTCTCTCTCTCTCTCTCACACTCTCTTCTGCATCTCTTGCTCATCCATGTTCCTCTCCCTCTCTCCTCCTTTCGGTTCCTAAGTCATTCCCCCTCTCATTTGCACCCTCTATATCTCTGTCAATCATAGAGACCCCCCCCTCTCTCTCTTTCTTCTCTCCATCTCTGTCTATGCCTGTCTGTCTCTCTGTCTGCCTCTCTATCTGTCTCTGCCTGTCTCTGTCTCTCTGTCTTATCTCTCTCGCTCTGTATCTTTGGTATGATTCACACTATGTTCAAAGTAATGTTCTGTTTTCAAATGAACAGATCATGGCAGATCTGGCCCACGCTCCGTCCGGACTATTGTTATTCTCGGGGTAAATAATCCCGTTCCAAATGATACATTCAATGAATTTCACTTATTCTTACAAGCATGTGCTTCCGTGAGTCAAGGGGCCTAAAGCTATGTTTGTGTTTGTGAGTGCATAACAAATGCGAAATAATGTTCTCATCAATGTTCTCACATGATGCACATAATATACCGTATATACATGGACTCACCATGACAAGCATACAAACACACATGTACGCACGTGTGCACGCATCATCCGTGTTCATTTATCCATTTATAACTCAGAGAGTGTACTGTACACATGTACCCAATTAGACCCGTAACAACACAGAGGATTTTACTGTGGATACTGCAGTTTAAAATGGCCAGTTGGGGCTGATAAACACGCTGTGACTTTGGGGAGGAATACTCTCATCCTCACAAGGAAAGCTGCTTAAGAACACACAGAAGCACAGAGACCCAATTAGACCGTGGATACTGTGGGTGTTCAGAAAAACAGCAACCACAAAATATTTGTCCTCAGATTCCCTTTTCTTTGTTCGTTCACACAACACTATAAACCCATCCATGACCACACACCACTAGGAAAAATCTTTTTGAAATGTGAGTTTCTTTCCTCGTAATTCATACTTTGTACACAGATGAGTTTTGTTCTCACAATTGCATCCCAGAATATTTATATCTTGAGAGAGAAAAACTAAGAATTCTGAGAATTCCGAATTGCGATTGTGAGAACACTCTTACACGCACGCACACACGCACGCGCACACGCACACACACACACACACACACACACACACACACACACACACACACACACACACACACACACACACACACACACACACACACACACACACACACACACACACACACACACACACAAATCAACAGTTTCAGTGGCAGAAATACAGCACATAATACCTCAGTGAGGTATTATCTGCTATATATGAGGTATATATTAGTACAGGATTGATAGTATGTATAACAGTTTCACAAATGTATACTGTAGTGTGCTAAGGTGTTGTCCACTAAATTACACCCTTTTATCCTGACCCTAAAACTAAACGGGAAAGAGAAAAGGGGAGGGGGATCACTTTTCTGCATTAGCCAGCAGATAGCTGCTCAGATGGCCTCAGTTGAGCACACATGGGGGAGCTGTTAGGGGTTTAAGTGCCTTGCTCAGTGACACTTTGACACGTAGGCTACTGTAACTGGTCTGGCCAAGGGTCGAACCGGTGACCTTCTGATTCCCATCAGACGGATTCTCTTCTCACTCGGCTAAGGCCGCCCCCCAATCCCCCTAAAGCCCCTTACATGGCGTTGCTGTCGTGGGTGGAAACCCACAAAACTGTCCAAAACTGTTACTTTTCAGGATTCAAATAAAAACATGTAAAAAATAACAGATCTATAAGCTCACGACGAGTCGCTTTACGACGCGTTGTGAGCTTGTAGATCTGCTATTTTTGCAAATTTTGTGTGACACTGTAGTATGATGGAGTAGGGCATTCATTTACAAAAAAAAAAGTTAAAATATGGAGATAATACGTTTGTAGCCACCATCAACGATAGTGAGGACCTGCACAGTGTCCTCACATTGGAGGGATTTCCTCTTGTGAAGAACATGGGTGGGCATGCAACACACACACACACACACACACACACACACACACACACACACACACACACACACACACACACACACACACACACACACACACACACACACACACACACACACACACACACACACACACACGCACATTTATGGCCGTTTGGACCCACATACCCGCCCAGTCAGTCAGTCAGTCAATCAATCGATGGATGTGTGAGCAGGTTTTTCTGTCCTGTCATACATTCCTGAGCCGCGAGTCTGCGTCCAGCTGTATTGTCCCCTCTAGTCCCCCTGAGCGGGGCCCGGGATTAGACGCGGGCCGGGGCCCTTTGACTGACCCCGCTGCTGATTAGATACATTCCCTCTCCTATCATCACATTCCCCCAACGCGCCACAAGAGCAGTTAATCTGCCTCCAACTAGCTGTCCACTTCAAAAGCCCTCTGCACTGTAACGGAAGAGAGACACACACAGAGAACAGAGACGAGCATCCATGCAGTGTGAGGGAGAGAGACAAAAGGAGTAAGGGCGGGGCAATGACAGAGAGTCGCGTTGTTACTGTAAAATCCTCTGTGTTCATTTAACTCTGAGAGTGTACAGATGTAACCAAATGGCCCCATAAGCTCTCATTTGGCTACATTCTTACACTTGAGTTCGAAATTGCATAAATTAACACAAAATGAAAGGCTACTACATCCTTTGATCGGGCACAAATGAGAGAAAAGGTGATTGCGTTTTGAATCAGAGTTTTGAAAAAGAAACATTGAATAAAGCTCATTATATGCTACTCCCAAATCATTTGATCCTCAAATCAGTATACAGTACCTACAGTACCTGACTGTATTTAAAATGTACAATTTAGGTGTTTAGCAGATAAAACGATGTGATTCAAAGAAACTAGGATGGCAGGTAAACATCACACCCGCATCTTTGTAGACAACATGCTGTCCTAAGTAACATTCTTAGCATACATTTTGTGGTCAAGGAAAAACTAATCCTATTATAATTCTAGTAAGCTCACGGTGGTGGTTGGTGGTAGGGTGGACTCTTGATCAAACTGCGCATGCGTCGTTGCCAGGTTTCGTTGCCAGGTTTCGCGAGAGAAACAAGCAGCAAGATCTATGAAAACGAGGCCAAACCAAACGAACCCTATACCACCAACATTGGCCCTACAGCGCTTACAGTACGCCGACATGGCAACACCCAGACCCCGCCCACTCTCTGACTACGTCTACAATTCTTTCTGTGGAAAGTAAACACATGACCAGACGGCCCGGGCCGGGCGAGTAACATGCCTACGCCATTCTCCGTGCTGATATATATATATATATATATACGCCCGTGGGGAGGGGTGACCGCGGGCCGGGGGGGGGGGGGGACGCGCGGGGACGTGCGCGGCGGAGAAACCGCGCGACAGGACGTGCATTAACCCCAAATTTGCAACTGGGTAGCGTTAGCAATTAGCATGCTACGGCTAACAGCTACGTTAAACATCTTATCAACAACCTGTATGAACGTTCTTCCAGTCGTTCCTTCACAATAAAGGTTGCATCATCAACTCACAACGCGTCGCCATGCGTTGTGAAAATAGCTGATCTACAAGCTCACAACGCCTCGCGATGCGTTGTGAAAATAGGGAGATGGGGAGAGAGAGAGAGAGGGACGGAGAGAATACTCAAATACCTTGAGTAAAAATACTTCAGAGTACTCAACATGAGTACAAATACTTAAAAGTACTGAAAAGTTGAAAAAAAGAGTAAAAACACTTAAAGATTGATGAATACACTACACATACCTAAAAGTTGATAAGAACAGTAAAAATACTTAAAAATCTGTAAAAAAAACTTTAAAGCTAATAAAGTCATTAAAAACACTTTCAAGAAAATACATTGAGTAACAATACTTAAGAGTACTTCAAATGAGTAAATACTACTACTACAAATACTCTTTTAGTACCGCCTCTTTTAGTACCGCCTCAATACCAGCTTCAATGCATTACTGAAATTACATTTATATGAAATACATCACAACACCCTCCTATAATATTAAAAAAACAGGCGAAGGGGTCCGCCTTGATGTTCCACAGGGGTGCGCGGGGACCCCCAGGAAAATAAAAAAGAAATGTTGCATTTTTTTCTTTTTTCTTTTTCACTTTTGGATTTTTTTGTCCCACGCTTTTGGTACCCCAAAATAAGGGGGCGCCACGACGGGGCGCGCGCGGGGGAGAAACCGCGCGACAGGACGTGCATTAACCCCAACTTTGCAACTACTTTCGCCTGCGCCCTTCACCGGGTATGGTCTAGTTTCAATAATTTATCTTGATATGTGAGCAACTTAAGTGACCAACATAATATGTTACAATACAATTTATATTTCCAGACATATCTGGAAATATAGATTGATAAAGTGCCTTGATAAAGGGCTTTTTGACAGTTGCTGAGGGACAGGAGTGCATGTTATGGGCTATATTCACCCAGGTTCTTCCCCGGGGGGCTAGGTGTCTAGGGACTGATGATGCTAGTAAACTTCTGGTGACATGTCTCATCTAGCCTTCAGGCTAATGTCGTCCCACTTATGAGCAATAAAGATATGACCATATACATTATCCACATGTCTGTAAAGGCTTAGGGCAGGGATTTAATTAGTGTCTTCAGACCATTTGGATTCATCCTGAAAGCTACTCCCCCTTGTGTGCCTTTGTGGGAGGGACTGTTACCCCCAAGTTAATAGAACCTATTAAAACCTAACCTGTATGTTCAACGTAGTACAGTACTTACTGCACAGTCTGCAACACATAACATAGTTTGTTTAAGTCAATTAGATTTCAGAAGACTACATGAACAAAAATCCATCACACTGCTCTTGATCAGCAGCATCAGTTTTTATTCCAATTGTTTTTTTCGTCCCTCTGGACCTTCAGAGGGACCGAAACGTCTGTCAATTTGAATGAACTGATGCTGCTGAGCAAGAGCAATGTGAGGGATTTTTGATCATGAAATACTTTTTTCATGATTGCTCCAGTTCAGTTGTCACTGTCCAAAGCGCTGCATCTGAACAAAGTGGATGTGCGAATATTTCCTTTGCATATAGAATACTGTCCATGAAAATTATATCCAAACAATTGGTGACCGATGACAGATGACAGAAATATACGTTTACATGTGTAGAGATACTGCATGTGGATTCCATATTGAGAATTCAGGGAAATCCGGATTCTGTTCAAAGAATGAAGGAGAGGCGCGTTCAGACAGTTAGCTGATGGGGAATTGAACAGAACCAAGGAGTACACTGACATGGCTCCATGGAGTGTGACAAAAGTGTAAATACTGTATCTGTAAGTCACCTTAAAATACCAATTGTATTTTTACAGAAAATGTTTATTTAGACTGTGGAAAT
Source organism: Gymnoscopelus microlampas (assembly GCF_963454915.1). Taxonomy (NCBI): domain Eukaryota; kingdom Metazoa; phylum Chordata; class Actinopteri; order Myctophiformes; family Myctophidae; genus Gymnoscopelus; species Gymnoscopelus microlampas. Next base: position 29,376,111 of record NC_139942.1, on the reverse strand, counting down.
GTATTATGCTTGCTGGTTCATGGCTGGCCTGATTTATACTTGATTTGTACTTGATTCTGGTTCAGGTCAATCGTGTCTCACACCAAAAATAGCAGATCTACATCGTGTCGCTGCGTGACACATTTCAAGCTTTTAGATCCGCTATTTTCGGTGTGAGACACCAGCACGCAACTAACTAACTAGTCAGTCATCAGACAATCACATTTGTCAACTAGAAGGATGTGTTACACATGAATAACAAGATGAATCATACTACCACCCTCTCCTTCTCTCCCATCAAATCATTTCATCTTCCCTCCGGTGAGGTGCTGATTTAGTCCAATGACGTGAGCTTCATTGAAGTGGAAAGGACCCCACAGAAACATGCTGTATCTAGTATGGACATGCTTCAGTTGGCAGGGTTACTTGGAAAACATAATTGATTATGCATTAGAGTGTGTAATGAGTGACCTGATCCACTGGTATAAGTCTTGCTTCTCAAAACCACTGAATATTTCTATCTACCTTCTAGTTGCTTGAGTAGCTTTGTAAATAACAAAAACTAAATCAATTCAATATTTTGCTAAATGCTCTCTTTATGTCTCTTGCTGAATTGCTTGTCATTTTATACTCATGCTTCGTCATATGACGCCTCACACTGCGACGTGTCATTTGCAACGCGTTATATTGCAACGTGTTGTTGTGAGCGTGTAGAGCAGTTCAGCTACTGTACAGTATGTATGTACTATGTAGCTCTAGCATCGTCGGCCAGGCTTCCACAAAAGCAACTCTCAATTCCATTAACGTTGGACCCACTTACCTCCATGAACCTTCATACAGTTACTCATTTACGGTAATCTGGTCCAAGAGGGATCTCTGGGAGAGGAGGATTCTAGTTGATTGACTTCTTGGTGCACGAAAGCCTAAAGGCAGAACACTGGATATGTGGATTTCTCAGAACTTCCACCACATGAGAGATTAAAGCCCTGGGGATTGGAACTAAAAACCTTCCCTAAAGATTTGGGTATTTCATCACAGTACGTACGTACTGTAGGCAATGTCATCCCCTAGAGAAACTTGTGTGTGTGTGTGTGTGTGTGTGTGTGTGTGTGTGTGTGTGTGTGTGAGTGTTTAACAAGCAGAATGACATTTCCCATGGCTGTCTTGGCTTTGTCCGGCAGCTGTCAGGCTATGCATCTCTATCAATTCACACACGCACACACACATAGCAGATTATGGCAGGCTGTAACTCAATTTGCACAATGACCACCAGCAGTATAGCACTACTGGGATTCTTACCTCTAATCCCTAACACTTCCTTTTCTACTCATTTATTTTCATCACCTGTCTTGTCTTCTTGTCTCCTTTCTTCTCACATCATGTCCTGTCCCCTATCGTTCTCCTCTACTCTCCTCCTCTCTCGTCATCATCCCATGCAGCTGATTGAAATGCCCTGAATATTTACTATTGTCAAAATGCCCTTTCTCCAGTTTCTCTCTTTCCACCACTTTCATGTTGTTCTGTCTCACCAAACCATCACTTAGATGTACTCTTGATCACCCTGTTCACTGGTTTATGTTTATATTTCATCACTCACTTTTTCTTCTCTCCTTCTCTCTCTCTCTCTCTCTCTCTCTCTCTCTCTCTCTCTCTCTCAAATAGATTTAGATGAACAAATCAGCTGGCATTCTGTGTATATGTAAACGTGTCTTGTTGTATTGTGACTGGATGCCATAAATGTCATAAAATGGAGCGCAGGGTTGCTATATCCATACAATGTGGTTTCTGGACTTCAAGTGTACCTCTCATTGTAATCTCTATGTGAAGTGTATAAATTACTGTTAAATCATGCAAATTACACTAATGTTTCCTCTACCACTTCTAAGTGCGGGTGTGCCTGCGTGTGAGTGTCTGAGCAAAAGAGAGTTTACCCATTCCAACACTTCGGAGAGGTGTTTACTTTTGTTTTTGTCTTACTTTGTAGATTTTGATAATTATTAGACCTACAAAACACACATCAACCACTTTAGCCTTACATATACTACAGCTATTTGAAAATGGCTGATCTACAAGCTCACAATGTGTTGCGATACGTTTTGAGCTTGTAGATCTGCTATTTTAAAAAGATGTGTATACATATTAAACTTGTGAAATGGGGCATTCTGCATAATGAGTACTTTTACTTTTGGTACTTTGAGTATATATGTTTTCTTTTACACAAATCAATTTTAAATACCGGACTTTCCATGTAACTGAGTATTTCTAGATTGTAGTATTGACACTTTTCTTTTTCCTCATACTCTATTATTATACTCTTTTTTGAGCATGAGTGCCCTGTGTTGTGAGCAGCTGCTTGGCTCAGGAGCCAATGATGCGCGCTGGGCAGTTATTTTTGTCACCTTGTACATGTGAATCCTTTGACATCGTAAGCAGGCTATAATTCTGATCACGGGATTGCGGCTATTTAAGTTCTTTGTAAATGGGAATGGTGTAGCTCTACTCCAATCTTGTCTTGGATTGAACATATGTCCCCAGTGTTAATTTAACTCATGTGTATATACATAACTCTACTCCAGGAGTATACAAATAGAACAACTGAGAACTTTACTGTGTACATATAGGCCTACATACTCACTCACACATACTGTAGCCGAAGGAACTCTCTGAGTTAAATTAACACTGAGGATTTGAGTGTATACATACACTCAAATCCTGTCAGGCAGAAACCTCCTCCATATATCTCCATATGTTTTTTTTATTTTTTTTTATTACTGCCCTACTTCACAATACTACAGTGTCATGCAAAATGTTTTGAGTGAAAGTGGAAACAGACCAATGTCTGTTGGTTTTATAAATATCTAACCAAAAGTATTATCAAGACCTTGTGACTAAATAAATAATAACAGAAAATGTTTTACCCTTCTTGAAAAGTAATGGTTTTGGACATTCATTACGAGGTTTCCGCCCGACAGCAACAATACTGTAGTCAGAATTGTGGACAGCGGTCTGCTGTCCTCTGCTGAGGCCAAGCTTGTCACTGTGAGAGTTTCATTAGTATTTCCAATGTTATCCAATACCTTTTTCTACTCCACTACATCTCAGAGGCAAATATTGTACTTTTACTCCAGTACAATTATATGAAAACTAAAATGGGACCTTCTGCATAATGATGAGTACTTGTGGTACTTTAAGCATATTTTGATGCCAATACTTTTGCACTTTTGTACTCAAACTACTACTACAATAGGGTATTGATACTTTTACTCAAGTACAAAATGTGAGTACTTCTTCCATCACTGCACACACACAAGATTTCTCTGTTGTGCTTCTCTTCTCGCATGGACGGGTACACTGTCCGCAATAAACACACACTCACCTGCACAGACACAGTGCACGTACAAATACTGCATGTGACAGCTTAGTCGTGCAGTATTAGGTCAGTGATTTATATGTTGGCTATTCAAAAATAGCAGTTGTACAAGCTCACAGCGCGTCACTTCGTGCCGCGCTGCGAGCTTGTACATCTGCAATTTTTAAACATTTTTCAAAAACTGTGGAGAACTACTGATTTTAGAAGGCATTTGTAGAATCGGCCTCAGGTCTTAATGGGATAAAGGAAGAGGGACGGACAGAAGGAAACTTATTTCTAGCCTTATCCTCAGTAAAACAAATACAAGACAAGTTTGAGAACCATAGGCTATGCATGCACATGAGCTCATAACACCACAGCATCATACTTAATGTACCACTCAAACGTTGACATTCACGGTGGTTTCAAGCTAAACCAACCTGCGGCATTTGACTAAGCACTTTATGAAATACGAGCAGACAGAACAGGTTCAACTTTGCTGTGTATTCTCGCATCTAAAATGGCTTGGTCTAACAAGCCGCCAGGCTATGTAAAATTTCATTTTTGTTTGTTTTTTAAGGTCAAAGGTTTAATTTTATGCATGTGGAAGAGTGCATAAGCTTCCAGCCATTGTTATACAAACACTGTTGACCTGGTGTGTTATAGGCCAAGGTCATTGTTTCATGTTTTTGTCAGTTCAGTATTTTTTTGTTTGATGGTTCTATCATTTTGAGCACATCATGATGGACAGACTTCCATAAAATCAACTGATCCATCTGTGTCTGTAGCAGTGGTGGAAAGTAACTAAGTACATATACTGAAGTACTGTACTTAAGTAAAAGTTTGAGGTATTTGTACTTTACTTGAGTATTTCCAATTTCCAATTCTTTTACTTCTACTCCAATGCATCTCAGAGGCAAATATTGTACTTTTACTCCACTACAATTATTTGAAAACTTTAGTTACTAGTTACTTTATATTATTACAAAACATACATTAACCACTTATACATTTCCATTTCCCATTACCCTATATACATTTCGTCCATTTGAAAATAGCCGATCTACAAGCTCAAAATGCGTCACATTGCGACGCATTGTGAGCTTGTAGATCTGCTATTTTCAAAAGATTTTTATACATTTGAAAACTTGAATGGGACATTCTGTATTCTTTTCCACCATAATTTTAGCCACAACATAATCCTGTGCACACAAAAGTCTCTGAAAGGTTATGTATCTTATTTGGTGTCTCTGTCCTGATTTGCATAAAACGTAAGGCCATGAGCCTTATGTTTTAGCCAGGACATTTCTGCGAGTGGCTGCAATTCCTTTGACTTATGTTTTAGCCACTCCACAAAGGAAGACAAGTTCCCACACACTTATGCCTGATTTATACCTGGTCATACGACGGTATCATGTGCAGAAAATCTACAGGCTCAAAATGTTTCACATCCCAACACGACACGTGATAAATGTGACTTTATAAAACAGCCGTGGTCCTTTCCCATGAAGCACCTTATACATTTCTAATTGTATTATGTATACCCCATACTGTGCTCTCATGTTTGGCTCTGCTCTAATACCCTGCCCTGTGTGAATGAGCTCCTGTACCTGTAAATGAACAAAAAGACAGAGATTATAATGTGTAGGTTCACTGAAAAGCTTAACTGCTTTTAGGTCTCCTAGTGTCAGCACTCTAAGGGTGGTAATGTCCATCCAGTAGTGTAAAGTAATGGATGACCCATAATATTTTGGTGACTCCATGAACTTTGCTCTAATGTCACCCTATAAGACCAAATATCCACTAGCAAACAAGACATCTCAAAATCCCCATGAAAGTTGATAACAGCATTCATGTTACCTGGAGAATGACCCCAAACTATTTGAGTGACCCGGCCATATAACCTTTCCTCTAGTGCCATCGTCTGGCCAAAATGTCAACTTTGCACACATGTTATATCAAAATCTAAAGGGCACATTAAGGGTAAGGGTCAACTTTGTCTTGGGCACAGTGCTGCAGTCCGTTGCTTCACATAAAGAAACAAACAAAACAAAAACATCACAAAAGCCATGCTATGAAACTTACTGAAGCATTCATCCACTTTGGTCCAGTTGTAAGGAGCGGCATGTAGCTACCAGAGGCTTCTAGCCAGACTTTAGTTTTGTTACTGTATTTGATATTATTTGATAATTCATTCTTTATTTTGTTGGTCATAATTTGATGTTAGATGTGTATGATTAGGAGACATGAGGACACAAGGGTCGAGGTAGTGTCTGCTAACAGTATAGCAGAGTAAGTGCCAGGTAGGCTAGATTAATTCTTTACTGGCTAACTGACTGACTCAATTGTTGCGTGTGTACCTGGTACACTGCCCATCTACCTGACTGATCCACTGACTGCCTGGCACACCAAGACTGGCTGACTGGCGACTGGCTGGCTGGCTGACTGATTGACTGACTGGCTGGCTGGCTGACTAACTGACTGGCTGGCTGGCTGGCTGGCTGACTAACTGAATGATTTTCAGGCTGAGTGGCTAATGGGCTGGCAGAGCTGTGAAGCAAAGAGCTGCATAGTGTAGCCTAGCATAGTAGAGAGGAGAGCTGAGATACACCTCCAGGGTACTACTGAACTGAATCAATCAGGTCTGCTTTGTCAACCAGAGAGAGAGAGAGGGAGAGGGAGAGAGGGAGAGAGGGAGAGAGGGAGGGGCAGAGGGTGGAGAGAGAAGGAAATTAAGAGATTGACGGAAAGGGAGGAGAGAGAAGGAAATAGCCTAATGAGAGTGAAAGAGGGTGAGAGAGTGAGAAATGGAGACAGATAAGGAGTGAGAGAAGTCTAGTGGAGAGAGTGAGCTAGAGAAAGCAAAACAGAAAGACATGATTAAATGGAGATGAGAGACTGAGTATATTAAGTAAAAACAGACAAATGCAGACTCCCTGTCCTCTCTCTCAACTCTGCACTGCCAAATTCTCTCACTTTTATCAGTGTCTCTCATTCTCTCTTCCCCTCTCCATTCCTCTCCTGTCCTCAGTGACGAGGTCTTTGGGGTCACCTGTGCTCAGGGCACCCTTCACCATACATCAGATCAACTTAACTTGCAGCCTCTGTTGGGAATACAGCTGCAGAATATTGGGAGGATGACACATGTCTTTTCTCAACGTACTGTTAGCTCTGTGGGGAAACACAATGACAGAACACCACATTTAACCACTCTATTAAAAATAATATAATATATTATATTATATATACAGTGTGTGTGTGTGTGTGTATATATATATATATATATATATATATATATATATATATATATATATATATATATATAGTGAAAATAGCAGATATACAAGCTCACAATGCGTCCGTTTTTTTTTTGCTTACCTTGCAATAGAGATATGTGTAGTGTAAAAGTGTAAAACTAAAATGTGAACCGATAGCGTGTAGTTTAATCAGTTTAAATAAGTAAGTTGCCAGGTTTGCTCATGATCACACACGACACAGTGTGAGACACCTTCAAAGCAAAGGGTTTACCAGACAAAAATATTACCTTTTCACTCTATCAGGTCTTTTGGTCATAACTGTACATATCAGTTTGTTGATTGAGTTTGGGCTTATTGTTCGACTGAGGAAACGGACCACAGACAAACATGCCACTGTTTGACCTTTGTCTGAGCAATATTGAACGTGACAAAATAGTCACAAGCATCCCACGCAGATAATTAAATTATTCCTAAAAACAAATGTAGCTGTCTTTAAAAGAAAGGTCACCACTGCCCACTGGTATAACTAACATGAGCTTTGATGAGGACCTGAAAGGGTACGATAGCTCCATGTCCACTCTCCTAATGCCTCAAGGTATCTATCGAATGACAATGAGATACTGACAAACTACAGTACCATTCCATACCACTCTATGTTATGACCACCTGTTCTCTCCTGTTATGACGGACCTTTGGATCCTAGAAAAGCTGAGACGAAGTAATGGATGAAGGGTGCAGTCAGGGCTTAAACCCAGGACTTCTCCCTTTTTTTGTACACTAGGATTCACAAACCGATGTCAAATGTTATGGCTGATTACTTTCCCCATTATACTAGAAGGCATAATAGTACTTATGTGACTTTGTAGAGAAGGTCCTGAGCTGTACGATTAGCCTCCTATTTAGTTTTTGTTGCCAGACCCAAGGGGTCGGGCTTACATGAGGCTTTGTATCTGTTTTCTCCATACATGGGCATGGTCACTTTTCCCCCGGCCCCAGCCAAAAAAGTCTGTCCCCCTTTCGTCATAGAAGGGACATAGAAGGGACACACGTCATGCGAAGCCCGGCCATTCAGATTTCAACCACTAGGGGTCTGGCAGTACCAGGTCTCCTGGTTCCCTTGTTCAAATGTATCCCACCATGTTTTGATGAGGGCGAGCTATCTGGAAGATGGTCTGCGAGTCTGTGTGTCTGTGAGGCGGTAAAAAGGCTTAAACTATATGCCCAAATATTGAGATGACTGACGTCATAGTATTGACGTCATAGATGAATAATGTCATAGAATGGCCACATCAAGTCTGAGATCCACATGGAAGCCATGCCATTATTAGACCCCTGTCTTGTTTCAAATTGCAATTTATTTGCAGTTGCTGCAGGAACAGCTGTTTTATCCTTGTATTGTGATTTCTGAGCAGTAATCGAGGATCACAGTTTCATTTATCACAACATGTTATTTGTTATGTAATGGTCCAATTCCCTCATGTGTAATTTACAGAGGGAAACAGGAGGGTGGGGGGGGGGGGGGGTAGGAAAAAGTGAGGGAAGGCCCACAATAGTACTTCCTCAGAAGTACACACAGGAACACCCCCCCCAAACACACACACACACACACACACACACACACACACACACACACACACACACACACACACACACACACACACACACACATGCACGCATACACATGCACGCACTCACACACGCACAGTGACCATGTCTTTCCATGTTGTGACCTCCATCGCCACACAGTGCAGTGAACAATGAGATGAGCGCTGTGTCAGTGCAGTCTTTCAAAGTGTTCAGTGGAGGGGCTGGGAGCTATCTGATGGGAGTAGCGGCTCAAAGCGTCCCGCAGAGAGAGGCACGGAGGTGAGATACGGGGCAAATCCCCTTTACACTGCAGCTCACACATTCTGTGCCGCAATAATAGTACGAAATAACAAACTGGAATTATAAACTTTGATTCGATATATCCCCAAACATGTACTGATGCTTTATAATGCAGGAGATTGAAGCGATGGTTTTCTCTATATACACTGACCTGTTGCTGTCAGCCTGCAAACCTTATTCCTCCAGGGGTAGCTAATGTTAATAATCGGTCCAATAGTCA
>NC_139942.1:29209919-29362419 GCF_963454915.1 Gymnoscopelus microlampas | reverse complement strand
TCGTACTAGTTCATGCTCCCTCAACAGTGGAGACATGAAAACATGCCGGCATTATCATCACAGGCTCATCGGAAATTCAGGATGCATGTTTAGACTCGGTTTACCACTGATATAAAGGTTTTGGAAGGGAATTTACGAACAAGAGGACAAGTGTACACCCATAGTGAGTTTTTCACACATGGCCCTGTGTGGATACCCATGGGTGTGTCTGGGTATGATTCACTGTGCTACACTGTAAAGTAGTTTCAGCCAACAGCATGGTGCTTGTTTTCTTGCTTAGTGGAGAATGAAGAGGAAGCAATGAACAATGACATGGTCGACTCTAGTGGTCACTATTGATTCCATGTGCAGTAAAGCTCCCATAAGTGAGACACTGAACTCCCTACAGCAGTGTTTCTCAAAGTGGGGTCCGCCAGGGGTCCTTGAGGAGGGGGTCCTCAGCAACAGAAACTGTTTAATTTTGCTATTATTTCACTGCCTAAAGGTTAGCCCAATGAGAGAATGTATAAGAATGACTATTCAGATCATAGGTTTTCACTCTCCCGTCTACAATATAGACGGATTTCCGCGCGACGTCATCACAGAGCAGAATGCGCAATCTGCGCATGCCTGGGGGAAAGGCGCGTTCGAAAATACAGCCCTGAGCGGCAGTGAGCGCACTGGCCAATACAAACTAATAGGCGAGTGTGCTCCGGTGCGTAATTTCCAAACGCACCCATAGGCTTCCCCCCGCAGCTGCGCGGTCATATTCCTCTCATGTTTACTAACAGGAAACCTCTCTATAGAACAGTGGTAGGCAACGTTCAGCCCGTTTGCCAGAATTGGCCAACCAGCGATAATTTCTGGGCTGGCATATTAGTTTGTAAATAATTAATTGTGCAGTAAGGTGCACTATGTTGCAACCCCTATAGTGGAATCAGCGGACCGGTAGGATGAGTGCATAGTTCTCTTTTCATTCTCGTGTTTGAAAAAAATAAATAATAGTGTGTTTCATATAAACAATACACTGTTTCTCTCCCAAGAGACCTTGAACAATGAAAGAGCTCCTGTTCTATGAAAGAGCTCTTGTTTATCTCTGTCCGGAAAGGAGTATGACTCTGTCCAGATAAAAACGTTTTAGTTAATTCAAAAGTCTTTATCTAGACACTCATACTCCTTTCCGGATTTAGTTTTAATTAACTAAATGATTAGACCAGCATTTATACAGTATCTACACCTGCAACGTTTGATTACACACACAGTTATGCAGAAATACCACACAAATCTTTATTTATTAACTTTTATAGCAATATACCGGTAGTTGTTATTGTATACAGTAAGGTTAATTGAACTCTTAATAGTGTAAAAGAAAATAACCCTTACACCTTACTGGTCCATTTTACACTCTAGAGTTAAATTAATGATTTGGATTTTATTGTGTTCAGCATGCCCCGTAATGCATCCAAAACGTACTTCGCCATTTGAGCTAATCTCTCACTATCTATTTATTTTGCTGGTAGATTTTGGAGGTAGATTTACTATTCAACCAAGACCAACATTACTCTTCTGGTGGGGTTTTCACTTGACTACAGGAAATGGGAAATTGAAAACCAAGTTATAATTTAGTCCAACATCTCTTCAAAACACAGAAAACGGTGGGACATTAATGTTTAATTGACTGTTTTATTTTATTTGTTTAATCATAAAACAAAATATGCAAAGAACAATCCAGTTGCTGTAACCTTCTGCAGAATTATACCAGGGGCCAAAATGTCATAAAGCCAAACCACAATTAACCACAACCACACCACTGTTCCACAAAAAGAAAAGAAAAGAAAGCAATGATAGATGAAATGCAGCCGTGTGCTGTAACCGTCGGTCTGACGTGTAGGGAGGAGGTGTGTGTTTGAGATAACTATAATCTCCTCTACCTGGATGACAGGAATGGAGACAAGATGATACAAAGACCTCTCATCTATTTCTCTCTCTCTCTCTCTCTCTCTCTCTCTCTCTCTCTCTCTCTCTCTCTCTCAGTTTTGCATGAGTATAAGAGAAATTCAAGCAACATTTACCTGTGCTTCTGCCAGGGTGTTGTGTAATATACATTGCATATTCTCATTTGCTGGTATTTCTCCTGCTCTCTTGTGGTGTCCTCCTGTACACACTACAGTATGTCCACTCTGAACCACTCCTCACAAGTCAAGTTAGGTCAGGCTTTATTTGTGTTCACATTTCATGCAATAATCCTGCTGCTAAGCAGGAAAACAATAAAAATATATATACAGAAAGAATACATACTGTAACCTACACTCATATTCTTTAGAAGTGAATGAGACTAAACACTCCTACATTCTAAGGTCATTACTAAATTATGTAAATTTTAGTATAATATTATTAAAAAATATATATGCATCAGAAAAATGAAAACCTCTCGTCTACACCACTTCCTTCTTCTTACACTGGTACTTCCCTCTTAAGTGATCCTCTACTGTAGGTCAGAGGAATGTTTGACCCTTGTCCGCCTTTACTTTTGGTTCCTTCTAATGTGAATGAACTCCCCCTGATCCGCAAAGCACTCAAAATCATATATGACCCAGATCACCCTCTCTATACAGCATTTTATCCCCCTCTTCTTAACATTCAGTGCCAGACTTATTTCTGGCTGTGTTTGCCCAGTGCCAGTGATTTTTAGATTTTTTAGATTTTTCTAACCTTTTCAAGCAGTCACAGAATATTTACAGTAGCTCCAGTATGATCGATCCCCTGATGGTTGCTAATCACAGAGCTAATCACAGTGCTTCCACAAAAAAGTTAATCTTCGGCCTATGCGGAAAAACACGTCAAACACGTCAATGGCACTGTATGAGTTAAAGTGCAAAAAAAATCCAGTTTGTGGTGTATAGTGTCAATTCATGACTCTGTTTCTGTCGTGTGACCCCTGTAATTAAGCTTTACTGTAAATAAGCACAAATAAATCTAAAATAAAAAAGGCCCAAAACAAAAACGTAAGCATATACAATCAATCGAATGCATGCATGTTTACAGTGAGAAGCATACAGTCTCTAACATACATGTATGTACTGTATGAATACCCAACATCACGCACGCACGCACGCACACACAGAGCGAGAGAGTTCACACAAGGTTCACACAAGGTTTGTTCAAGTGATAACATAGGATGTCTTATAGTAACCCCCGGCATTAAATCAAATGTCTTGGTTCATTGTGACAGTTGTCTGTCCTGTACATTAGTACAGTATTCGGCGACATGCGACAACTACACATGAGATGTACAAAGTGCATAGCCTGCTTACACATCACACACACACACACACACACACACACACACACACACACACACACACACACACACACACACACACACACACACACAGTCTGTAAACAGTAGGGTCAGGCAAAGTGCAGTGGCATTACCCATCCAAGTTTAGCTCGGTGAAGTCCAGATATTGCAAGCCCATGGGACTGATGAATGGAAAACAATACAAAGAGACATGATGAGTTATACAGGCCTAAAATAAACCAATCAGGCATAACCATTAATGATTGAGTCACTTCTGTTATGTTGTGGCTGTACCAGAGCTGTAGCAGGAATTCACAACAACATTTTATTATTATTTTTTTTTCCCAAAGATTTATTTTAGGGCTTTTGTTCCTTTATTTGATAGTAGACAGACAGGAAATGGGGAGAGAGAGATGGGGAGTGACACGCAGCAAAGGTTGTCGGGATCGGGATTCGAACCCGCAAAACGCTGTCAGCAGCCTAGGTGCCCGGACTGCCACACCAGCGGCCCTGGCCCCTTTTATGTATTTTAATCTAATAGGAGTTAATCCTCTTATAATTCCACAAACCTCCGGTGAGACCAAAATTGGTTCTGCCCGGTTCTCCTCAGTGGCTGGAGCAATTGATATAAAATTGCACACAGCCATTGACCATCATTACCATGTGCATAGAACTGCAAAGCCCGTTTTTCAATTTCACCAAATCTCAGCTATTCATTTGCATTTTTGTGTAAAAGAATGTTGCCATGGTTACGGGGCTGCCCAGCTATGGGATGAACTACCTCCCGGGTTGCCAGATCATGTGCGCATATCCCCCCACGGATGCGTCGACCACGTATGGACTAGTGGCTTATAATTTAGCAGTTGAAATCAAGTTCCTCTTAAATCTTATTCCTTCTCTCATCTATTCTCTCCTCTCTTCTCCTCTCATCTCCTCTCCTCTCCTCTCCTCTCCTCTCTCTTCCAGAGCCAGGAATCTCCCTGTCCAGAGTGTCACTGCCTTCTTCCACGGCTGCCGAGAGCAGCAGCACAGAGCGTCTGCTTCAGAAGAAGCAGCAGGCGGGCTACACCTTCCGCTCCAACAGCGACCTGGGCCTCTCCAACACGCCGCCACGCTCTCCTAGCACCTTGCCTAGACGCTACACCACCACCACCGCCCCGGGGAACGGAGCCGGCGGCGCTAGAGACGGGGACAGCGAGCTGGACGACCTGATGATGCAGCACTCGGAGATGGAGCGCAAGAAGGAAGTGTTCCTGGACCACTTGAAGCACAAGTACCCTCACCATGCAGCCATCATCATGGGCCACCAGGAACGCGTGAGACAGCAGGTATAGGCCTACACAGTAAAAACTCCTACAAATGGATAAATTAACACTGCGAGCATTTCACTGTGTATACTGAAAACATATTCAGATATATTTTCCTGTATTTTTTTTTTTGGGCCAATGTTTGCAAACAAACTTTATTAAGGACACGTGGTCCATAGCCAGTAGGCACATAAAAAATAAAATTCAAATACAAAGGCTGACATAAATTAATATTCAGGCTTTCACACGCCAATGTTTTCACAGTTTAGAAACAAACCTGAGCGAACTTAATACAGGGTTAGTCAGAATTTGAAATGATGCTGTTGGCAGAATCCTACAGCCTACACATACATTTGTACATGAGGGTCTGTAGCACAGGCTGCACAGCATATATTGTTGTGAGCTTGTAGATCAGCTACTTTCTCTATTTGTCAGGGCTACAGGGCACATGGTGGTTGTTGGGATTAGGTGAGATGTGTTGCTTGGATGGGGCCCTGTGGCGCTATATAATACCCCTGTATGTCATGTTTGAGGGACCCTGTTAGCCCAGAATCCCTGGAGTATTCTTATTCTCTCACAACATATCTCAGTAAACTAGAGTCCATTCAACTTTAAAGGCAAATATCTAGCACACAAGACCACAGGTGTATGTAAATGACCCCCTGCGTGTCTGCACACGTGAAGACACACAGGTGTGCGCATGTTTCATGCATCACATGTATCCAATCATTACTTCATATAAAGAAACGTCAGTTTGAATCACAGAACTACATGAATGAATTTGATGTGAACATTATGTATTTACATTTTGATCTTGAAGCGGGAGAAGGCCTCGTCCTGTTGTGAATAAGTGACTTTTGCAATGCCATAACATTATGGACTGGGACTGCTCAGCAAGTCAGACAGGAAAGACCAGGCATGTTTGCTGACTCTGAGGTGGGGTTTGTTGTAATAGTGTGTGTGTGTGTGTGTGTGTGTGTGTGTGTGTGTGTGTGTGTGTGTGTGAGAGAGAGAGAGAGAGAGAGAGAGAGAGAGAGAGAGAGAGAGAGAGAGAGAGAGAGAGAGAGAGAGAGAGAGAGAGAGAGAGAGAGAGAGAGAGAGAGAGAGAGAGAGAGAGAGAGAGAGTGGAGTTTATTTATTATAATAATGCACCTGATCCATGCAAAGAGTGTGGGAGTCCTGAACTAGGGAAAGAGGGGTGCTGAGAGAAAGCTGAGGGTGGGAGGAGAGAGAGATTGAGAAGGAGGGAGGAGAGAGGAGAGAGACACAGAGACACACACACACACAGAGAGAGAGAGAGAGAGAGAGAGAGAGAGAGAGAGAGAGAGAGAGAGAGAGAGAGAGGCGTTAACGAGGCGCTGCTGTCAAAATAAACTTGGAATCATCATACTTGGAACTTCCACACGTAAAGAGATAAGAGCCTCTATCCAGCACACAAGACAAATGCGGAATATACATTATTATGAAACTTTGTGAAGACTGAGTAAACAGGGGACACACTTCTCTCTCCAGGTAGGCTCATAAAAACTGCTGTTTACATCTTGTGCACTCATTGGTAGTTTCATTATTTCGTCGTTAAAGAGCAAACTGGAATGTTTCTCTATGGAATAACTCCGCTTAAAAGCAAAACAAATGACTAAGTGCATGAATATATGATTGTGTTTGCACAGACAGGGCCAATGTAAACAGAGAACATTTCCTACGCTCCACTTATCTGCAGTGTGTAATTTCCCCCTCCGCCGCTGATATGATGAGAATCCCGGGGGGCATATTGTGGCTCCATTATTCACGGGAAGACCATAGACCCCATAGCCAACAAGGGTGGTCGCGATGTGATTGGCTAGTTGGTTGTCATAGGAGACAAAATTTAAGTGTCAAGCGTGACTGTCCCTCCAGGCTATGGGATGCAGGCTAGGAGCCCACTATTAACCGCATCTCTTTCACCCATGCTTTCACCGCATCATAATGAAGCTAGTTTAGCGGGGGTTGTAATTAAACCTATCCTTATAATAACCCCCTATGAAAACCTCAGAGAAGGATGTGTGTGCGTGCGTGTGTGTGTGTGTGTGTGTGTGTGTGTGTGTGTGTGTGTGCGTGCGTGCGTGTGTGTGTTTGTGCGTGCGTGCGGCTAAATCAAAGTGAAAGTAGCTACAGTAAAGGCATAGTATGTAACTTTATGCCATGTGTTTACAAAACAAAACAAAACAAAACAATAAAAAAATAAAAAATCCCTCTATACCAGCAGTTAGCCACTGGAGTAGTTTGGTGGTGTTTACCTGCAGACACTCTTCCCTCTTGCTGTATTTTTGGTGTTTTTACTGTT
Organism: Gymnoscopelus microlampas; assembly: GCF_963454915.1. Classification (NCBI taxonomy): domain Eukaryota; kingdom Metazoa; phylum Chordata; class Actinopteri; order Myctophiformes; family Myctophidae; genus Gymnoscopelus; species Gymnoscopelus microlampas. Next base: position 29,355,509 of record NC_139942.1, on the reverse strand, counting down.
TGTTATGGCCCCCAAAAAACATCCCAGTCTACAAAAACAAACAGTGAAAACACAAATACAGTGAGAGGGCAGTGTTTCTGCAGGTACTACTCCAGTGGATTACTGGTGGTAGAGGGAAATGATTGGATTTTTTTTATTTTTTTTTTATTGTTATGTAAATATTTTATGACTTAAAGCATTGCAAATAAGCTAAAAACTGGCGGGGGAAAACATAATCTTTGAACAAATATGATAATGAAAACCACGCCCCACCTGCAAAACAAGGCTTTATGTATGTACACGCCCACTCATTGCCTCACCTCCTGCCGCACACCACTAGGGTATCTTCTTCCTTTCATTCTTTCATTCTCCTTTTTGCCACTACCCTGCTGCTTTTCATCTCGTCTCCCTCTCTTTTTCACCTCCTCACCCCACCTGTTGTCCATTTGTCTGTATTGAATAAAATCGCGTGTGTGTGTTTAGTGGGGTAGCGTGCTGCAGGAGATGGATACACGCAACCTGTGCCAGGTTCATTTCAAAGCCTTGGCGCTCTACCAAAGCTGACAGGGCGTATAATGGTCACTGCTTGGCCTCAACTTGCCATCTGACCGCTTTTAGAGATCAAAGGAACACACTGATATTCAGTATTAGGCCTGCACCACAGCCTTTATCACTGCTTGGGTTTTACTGAACGTTTTCTGGACCAGGTGTTGGAACTGGGTGTGGAAAAACAATACCACCTGTTTTTTTTTTATTGATCAAATTAACTGAACGTGGCTTGAATTTTGTTTTGGATACGTGCATGAGGTTACGATAGAGAGGTTACATGAGCTCAGGTAGTTTAGCTTAGATCTGTGCACATTGTCACGGCATTCACCCAAGCCAGGAGCAGAGCCAAAGACTCTGCCCTGTGATGTAATGAAGAAGAAGCTCAGCTTTCTGGAGTGGCTCCAGTGAGAAATGACTGGAAGGCCTGACTACAGTATGTGACAGTGCTGTGACAGTATGCAACACCACCACAGTGCTTTATTTCACTAGGGTGTCAACATTCAAGGCTGTCATCTGCTTTTCTCTTGGCACACAAGACCGGCACGACTGGCTGGCATGGCTTCGGCCATGTAAGTCTGTCTGTCCCAAATGTGACCCTGTTAGGATGTTTTGAGTGACCCGCTAGTGGGTCCCAAGTTACCTCTGGTTGAAAAACAGCAGTTAGTTTCAGTTAGTTTTTTTTGATGAGGTCACTCCAGGTTGTCTCATGTAAATTGTGTACTATATTTTTTTACATGTTCTTTTATTTAGGGAATGACTTTCGGGTATTGGTTGAACTGTCTGTGCATGTGAATTCTGTTCTACCATGCAATCGTTTTAAAAAGCAAATTCAATGGACAGTCCACCTCTTGAGTTGCTTGCACACTGCACAATTGTGGTCTTTTGATCATAAGATGTCACATTGTGCAATGTGGAAAAGGTAATATTGTGATCATCTAATGTTAGTTGAATTCAGTCTACCTGTCACCTTGTGCAACAGAATTACTGCATGACCTGCGTCAGGTGAAGTGTGCCAGGGGAAATGTTTTACCTCAAGAAAACACAACATTGTTACCTAGGCCTGACTTGGCAGAAGAGTCAGTGTTGGCAATTGTTCAAAGGGAGCTAATAATACCTGCAAAACCGTTTTTCATTAAACTGTCTGCACACAGACAGTCTGCACATAGGCCAGATAGTGATTGATTCCCATGTCATTTAACATGTGCAATCTGTAAAACTTCCCCAGTAAATCTTCTAGTAAAGATAGCCGTTTCTGTTAACACAAACAGTGAACATCCCTGTATTTGCACATGTACAGTAGTAGTAGTATTATCTGCTGTATTTGTTCTCATGTTGACAGTAGTCGTAGCACCAGCCACACTGCACGGACATGGCCCAAATGCGACATAGCCTATGACGGCGTGGAATGGCTCGTATGCGGTCATGTTTGACCGTGTCACATTGAACGACCCAAGGCGAGTACGACAAACAAGTTGGTCTAATGATACAATGTGGACATTGTGACTGGGATGAAGATGACCTTTTTTTCTTTGACCTTTGATCTTTAGGAGAGGTACAAGATAGCAGACTCAGTCAGGAATGAGAAAGCCCACTGATTTCTATGAAGAATAACTACAAATATGAACAAGCTGTTGCTTCGGTTGCCAAAGGACCTGTCAACACCACCATATTACATAATACATTCATTTATAATTGTAGTGTTGTCATGCCAGTGCTTGTTTAACAGGTTGTAAAGCTTGGGAAGTGACAGATCACACGTAGCTATGAAAATTACATGAGTGGAAACAGATTGTCCATTTGACTTCTTATCAATAGATACTGGAATCAAAGTAATCCAATATTAGCTGGGAGTAAGTGGATCAATGCTTCCTCCTGTGCCTTAGTAGTCTGCAATGGATTGTGTTTTTGTCCTACTATGAGTTCTGAAACCTGTCAATGGGGAAAAGGTCTAGGGATTTGATTTTCCATTGTTGTTTTTTTCAGGGTGTCTGTAAACGAAATCATTTGAAATGTTTTTCCTTGTATACTGTATTTCCCACATTTTTATTGCTTGTATTCTCACATCCTTGAATAGTAGTAGATGGCTCAACGGACTTTCCTAAATTGTACAGTAAACACGGAGTTGCTTTAAATTATGTGAACCAACAAGGGCATTGGCACTCAGGTCAGTGGCCCCTCAAATATACCCTTGGCACTGCGTGTAAGCAAGAATGCTATTTTGAATTTCCCATGACAGGCACCCCATGGTTTTCATTATAATTGGCATGTGGCTACTGTATGTGGTTATGCTGTCTTTAAGTGAATAGAGTGGTAAGGTGGTTGTCTGAATGCAAGGCCATTGACCATAAACTGGAATCTAATAACTGTGTTGTGTATTAAACTGACAAAGAGTAACTTCTCAGATGATAGTTTTAGCTGTTGAATGCTATTTTCAGTGTCACAATACGTGCATGCTGACAGTGTTAAAGAGTCAGTGTCACAGTCCTTTGTACTCCTAAATAATGACCATTAGGTATATTTATCTCAAATAATAACTGCTGCTGCTTGCACAAGAAGAGACTGAACAAGAAGTACTCTGCATTTATTTTCATTTTTACACCTTATGTACTGTATTGTTGTTTTTTTATTTGACATTTTCCTTTTTTCCCCTGTACGCTTATGATTATCTATTAGTTAAGTGGGAGCTTTTACACCAGTAAACTTGTATACCAGAACTCAGAATCTGGTGCTGACCATATGCTGACACTTGCTCATCAATCATTTTGCTGCGGGCAAGAGTGATCTTTCTTAAACACTTCTCCTGGGTTCACAACAAGAATCCTGGTGTAACTAAGACATTAACCCATTAAGACCGGGAATGCATCTGTCATTTTAGATTTGAACCACTTTAACCATTATTTTATACTTTGGCTATTCAAAAATAGCAGATATACAAGCTCATGAGCTTGTAGATTAGCTATTTTTGAAAAATCCTGAACATTTGTGCAGAAGCAAAGATTTGAGTTAAAAATGTTAGACATAGCAGATGAGCTTGTACTGTATATCTACTATTTTGTAATAGCCCAAAGTATAAAATAATGGTTATAGCTCAAATCTAAGATGACACAGATGCGTTCCCCGATGAATGAATGGGTTAACTAGACAAATAGCATTTTACATGCATAGATGCATCTTCACTATACATTTCCTGCTTGAAGTGCATTCATGACAACACATTATTTTGAGCATGATTCAATATTATTATCATTAAAGAACAACTTTGTTTTTTTACAACAAAGGTTTATATTTTAGCTTGTAATTAAAGTAAATAAAAGATGAGTGTTATTTTTTTTTTTCATTTACTACTTTCTATAGTTTTGGCAATTTTTGCAATCTTTTTTACAGTGGGCGGGGGAATTCTGTCCGGTAGCTAATTATGTATTTTTTACACAATAAAAAAGGTACGGTGGTCTTTGATGGCCAGATGTGAGTTATTGGGGGCTAGAAGAGCTACTGTAAATAATAATAAAGAAATCGCCGGGTTATTGTGTAAAAAAAGACATATTTAGCCACCGGACAGAATGCCCCCACCCACTGTAAAAAAGATCGCGAAAATTGCTAAATCTATAGAAAGCAGTACATTTAAATATTTTAACACTCATCTTTTATTTACTTTAATTACAATCTAAAACATAAGCCTTGGTTGTAAGAAACCAAAGTTGTCCTTTAATATCATGGATTTTATGCATCAGAGGTCTAGTCTGTTTCTACTTTCCCATTTAACAGAAAGAAACCGAAAATACACAGTGAAGACATCCTCACACATTTTAACCACACCGGGTGGTCTAGAGCAGGGGTTTTCAACAGGTGGTCCGTGGACCACTGGTGGTCTGTGAAGGTATTGCACGTGGTCCCTGACCATGCATTTAGTAATGTAGAAAGTGAAAGTGAATATTTTCTTCCATGGAACAGTGCAATAATGATCTGGTGATGATGTGTCAATGTTGTCAGTTACTGGGAGGTCGGAGCTAAGAAACTCTACAGAAAATCTCAAGAAGGAGAAGTGTATGGGAGCCGTTATTACATTATGAGTTGCTACATGTCTGATTGAGTCATCATTATTAGGAAAAGTGCCTGTACATGTGTCTGCTCACTCATACATAATTACAAAACATGAGTTGAGTGGAAGGTTGGATAAAGTAAGAGAATGTTATAAGGGTAGCTGTGGGGTAGGAATAGATCAGTGGTTCTCAACCATTTTTCTTTGCTCTGGACCACTCACATATTTTTGTTAAATAATGCCTGGGCTTGATATAGTTTGTTGCACATAGTATCGTGCAACAAATTAAATCAAGCCCTTAACAGTCATTATTTAATTGCAAGCTTTTTCTCACACACCACGCCTATTAATTCAATATATTAATATTTTCTTACATTTGATGGACTTATTAAATATTATTTTGATACAATTTACAAAGGTATTTTTGTTATTTTTACATTTATTCTACATGTTAAAATATTTTCCCATGGACCACCTGCAGGCCTAATTATGCCATGGACCACTATTAGTCCGTGGACTATTGGTTGAGAAACAGTGTGATGCAGACATGGGATGCATAGCAAGTGTTACCAAAGCACTAATCTTAGTCCATATCCCCGTCCAACACAACAGTGGTCCCCAGGTTGATTCTTAGTCACGGTGGTGGTCCCTGATTCACAATCAGTTGAAAACCCCTGGTCTAGAACACTTTGTCTATAAAGTTGTTGTTTCTCCAGAAGTGATTTAAATGATTACATTAATTCAGGTTAGTCCGAGTTAGGGCAGGTACACACTGCAGGACATTAGGTCCGATATTGCTGTCGCCGACATTTTTTGGCGCTCGCCGACAAAACCTCCCGACCTGACGCAGATCGGCCTTTGATCGGCGAGATAATGCTCTGTGTGTGTGAAAGGCTCTGCGACCCGATGTGGCCGCGATTCTCCGCTCTGCGACGGCTTTCCGACCGTTTTCAGATATCTAAATTGTTAGATATTCAGATCTGTCTGGGACAGGACAACAGACAATATCATACACTATGAACGGGGCTGCGAGCACCTTGCGAGGAGATGGGGGGGGGGGGGGGGTTGTGGAGTATTTTTCAAATCCACACAGATCTGTATGGGGGTCTATGGCACAACATGTTTTCAGAAGGGGGAGGTCTGCGCCTCTGTGGACAATTAATTATTATTATTAATTTGGGGGTCCTTGCCATGAAAATGTTTGAGAACAACTGGTTCAAACAACATTAGGAAACAAGGGCAAAAAAGCAACTACACTTTCAAGCAACTTTACAGAAAAACAATCCCAAAGTCGCTTATAATAAGCGGACATGGCAACTCTGTCATTGACCGCTTCTGCGCTCTTGACGTGCGAGCGAGAGAGAGAGAGCGAGAGAGAGAGAGAGAGAGGGGGGAGAGGGAGAGGGAGAGAGACATATCACGGGATACGTCGATTAAAATGAATTGGAATAAACACAAATGTATGTATTGGGTCTGACTCTGGAGATAGCATCCTAGTGAACTATCCTACAGTGTGTCAGCCCTTGTCGGGGATCAATCGTGTTGTGAAGACCACAACGACATTATGACAGCCGATTTCAAGAAATAAACTCCTGCAGTATGTTATGCTTAACGATCAGATGACCCCCCGACCACTTTAAGGTCCTGCAGTGTGTACCTGCCCTTAGTCAGCCCAATTCTGTAGGTCCTGGCTTACTTCATTGTAGATGTACAGTAATATCTACAAAATGGCCTGACCGGAGAACCGAATGTAACTGTGACTTATGGAGGGTTAATCAAGCTTTTAGTTAAGAAAATACTGTTGGCCATACTGATCTGTTAGTCCAGAAGGGACCTATCAGATCCATCAGACCAACTTGTCAATGGGTCTTAGATATGCCTTTATGATCCCAATGTGAGCCAAAGTATTTAGCAAATTCCTTGTGTTTTTGTGGTTGAAACCACCTACAGTATGTTACAGTACATGCAGCAGCGCTTAAAACCATAATTGGCCCTTTCATCTGAGTCTAGTAAGTCTGTCAGTCATTCATGGGATTGATGGTAAACTGTCTTCAACACTGTAATTACTGTAGCATGCTTTGAGGTGCCAGGCCTAAACACTATGTGTCTCTTTAAAGCAATTACATGCCTTTTACTGTACAGAGTAGGGTGTCGGAAATACTTAACATTGTTTTACAAATAAGAAGTCATAAAAATCTTACACTAATACACAAGTGTTTTGCATGGAGCCCTCATTTTATGGCTTGTACTGTGAAAACATGACGTTCTCTCTTCCCAGCCAGATGGTATATATGTTTTTCATTTCAAATAGTCAGTGGCTCAGATAAAAAAAATATGTTTTACTTTTTATTAGGTTTCATTGCATTAGAATGATACTGTAACTTCATTTTAGGCAATGTGTTCAGTTATTTTTTCCATTCACCGCAAGTTGATACTCTCTTGATGAGACTTGATGCTTTTCTAAAGTATTTTGGTAGATGCAGGCACGTTCTGACAAGTCTATGTTGACATTGGGCGGGTGGCTAGACAGTGGCTGTACCAAAAGGAAATCCCCATGTTTAGAAAACACAAGATAGAGTCTAGTAATAACGGCCTGACCTCCCTGTTCAATCTTTAGTTGTAAATTACTTTGTGTGCAGTTTGTGAGCTAGTGGCCTCACAAATCACAATGCATGTGTTCAGTGGCACAACCAAAACATATGTATTGTGGATGACAGGAGGGAACGTTGGTCACGGAAGAGCATAGCCAGGCATAGCAGAGACAGTTTGAATGTTTGGGTTAGTTTGCCTTGGGGCCCGATGCAGTGGAGTGTGTCAGATAGCAGCTCGGGAAGGGCCTACCCTGTCATTAACAAGTAATGACTCAGTGTTTGTTTGAGTGTGTTCTTGTATGCATTGGATGTGTCTGTGCCCTCACTTTTCCTTTGTGTGTGGGTCTGGGTACTATATTTGGACCCATATGTCAGGTCGCGAACATCAAATAAATGGTGTACAGCCACATAAGTCCCCCACCATCCCACGCTCGCACGGCACGCACACACACACACACACACACACACACACACACACACACACACACACACACACACACACACACACACACACACACACACACACACACACACACACACACACACACACACACACACCCAATACACACATGGCAGGGGCCTGATGATGTGTGGCCCCCAAATTAAATCAAAATCATCCTCCTCTGCCCTGTCAACTGGCAGGGCTCTGGGTAGCCAGTAAATCTCTGCTTCATGCTCTCTCTCTCTCTCTCTCTCTCTCTCTCTCTCTCTCTCTCTCTCTCTCTCTCTCTCTCTCTCTCTCTCTCTCTCTCTCTCTCTCTCTCTCTCTCTCTCTCTCTCTCTCTCTCTCTCTGTCTGTATAATGGTTCATGGAATTCTGGATTAATTCAGTTTCATTTGAGTAATACTTTAATGAAACTTCCTATTGATAAATATCATGAAACATTTTGAATATTATGGCGTTCACCAATCATTAAATGAAGGTTGTGGTTTTGATTGAACACACTGAGCAGTTTCAGGATGTTTGTCTGGGTTCCAACTAGTGTGTGACTTACTGTGAATAATAGGCCTGTCACAATTATTACATAATCGCCTAGTCGCAATTATTTGAGATAATCGCAATTATTTTGCATAATCGTCATGATTGTTTCCATGTTGAAAAATTGTCATATATTTTGTCACGCGTTGTAAGCTTATAGATCAGCTATTTCTGAGAAGAAAAAAAAACAGTAATTTCTTTGTATATTCAAGTTATTTGTCATAATCTGCCCTCTGCCAATTTGTGATTATAAGCCTAACAAACCAAACGGAAATTAAAATTGTCTTCATAGTTCCAATGCTCAATGCCAAAAACACAATTAAATTGTGTATCGCAATTATTTGTGTGACAATGAATCGTCAACTTAAATTTGTAATCGTGACAGCCCTAATAAGAAGTCCAGTAGTACTGAAATTGATATGTATTTGCCCGCAGACCCCTATTTGAAAACCCATCCCATAACCCAGAGGGACAGGAGCATTGCATTGGCTAGTTTTCTTATATACCATAACCTGGAGGGACAATATCGCTGTGATTATAATTTTTTTTAAATAACATAGCTGTTGTTCACCAATTTGAAAATGATTGAATCATTGTGTGTAGTTGTGCGCCTGGGTGGTGCAGGAGTAAAGTTCCTGCCCACCACCACAGAGAGAAGGGGGTTTGCATCCTCTGCAGTGCCAACGGCTTGGCCGGAAATTCCAACAAACACAATTGGGCAGTGGTGGAAGAAGCACTAAAATGTTTTAGTAAAAGTATCAATACTGCATCAATAATGCATCGCATCGCGACGCATTGTGAGCTTGTAGATCGGCTATTTTCAAATGGCCGAAATGTATATAGGGCTGTGTGGGTAAGGAATGTTTTGTAATAATAATCAAAATCTACAAAGAAACTAGTAACTAGTTTTCAAATAATTGTAGTGGAGTGAAAAGTACAATATTTGCCTTTCTGAGATGTAGTGGTAAAAAGTAGAATAAAAAATATAGAACATTGGAAATACTCCTGCAAAGTAAAAAATACCTCAAAATTACAGTACAGTACTTGAGTAAATGTACTTAGTTACTGTACACCACTGCAATTGGGCGTGTCTGAGGGAGGGAAGTCAGGTCCGGACTCCTGCAAGGTGGTCAAAGCGCCTGTTCAGTGGGGGGGGGGGGGGGGGGGGGGGGGGGTTGAATTGGGAAGAATAGTGTTCGTCTACACACCCTCCCTAACGAACCAACCAGCAGTGGTCAGCAGGGACAAAGGACTGCAGTAGGCCAGGACGTGGTAATTGGCAGAATGAATAAATACAAAAACATAATTGAGGTCCTTGGCCTGCTGTCAGCAGTACAATAGTATAAACATAGCTGCAGACAGACAGAGACACGCACACACACACACACACACACACACACACACACACACACACACACACACACACACACACACACACACACACACACACACACACACACACACACACACACACACACTTTTTCGTTGGCCCCAGACAGCCCAGCACCTTATTCCAGCTTATTACCAGAAAGCAAATGCAGTTATTTATGCGACCACTCACTGTGCAGGAAGACTTACAGTACACGGCTGACGGAACGATCCACACTTGCGATCACTAAAATAGGAGAGAGGAGGAGGGTGCTACACACACACACACACACACACACACACACACACACACACACACACACACACACACACACACACAAAGACATGACCACACAAAATCATGAACAATCACACAGTCCTTTACCGTTACTGTGTTGACAGGAACTCTTGTCAGGGGGTTCCTTTCCTGTCTGGTGTGACAGTTCTGTTAGCTGATGTGAAGACATGTGGACAGTTGTTATGTAAGGAGTCCTTGTTGGTCCCTCAGCTACTGTGAGAACTGGGAAGTTACATGTGTTCTTGCAAGGGTGCACAATTTGTGTGCTTGTGTGTGTGTACGCGCTCGCACGCAAGCTTGTGCTTTCATGTGTGTATGTGGTTGTGGGTGTGTGTTTGTATTGGTTGAAAGCTGTAATGGCAGGCTGAGTAAACAGTATGGTGTTACATGAGGTTAAACTGTGTGTGTGTGTGTGTGTGTGTGTGTGTGTGTGTGTGTGTGTGTGTGTGTGTGTGTGTGTGTGTGTGTGTGTGTGTGTGTGTGTGTGTGTGTGTGTGTGTGTGTGTGTGTGTGTGTGTGTGTGCGCGCGCGTTCACGCACACTCCGTCATCTAGGAGTATGGCCTGGATTAGAAAGACACAGTATGTTACCCACACATTGTAATTAAATGTTGTGTCAGTTTGAGCCTGTTATGATGAATGCGTCATATATTGTGTACCGTCACCAACACCTACGTATGGTAAACACTGTCACTGAGATTGTGAGGCGCATGGATGCTCTGCATTCGTCTCATCTCATCAACTTCAAGTTCCTTTCTTTTGCCCCACTGCAAAAGTAAAGTTCAATGACATTAACGTGCCAGTTTCCCTAAGACAACAGCTGGCACACATTAACATTCTTATACACACACCCTAGTTCATTGATCAGGAAACCTTGCAAAAGTGTCGCATGGATTTTCATTTTCATTTGTGGCAACAAATTAGGTCTTAAAGGAGGAGTTCACCCAAATAATTACTTATTTTCTATCAATTGCACACCATATGAAGCCTTGAATTCATGGATTTATTTTAGTTTTTGTCGCATTCCTAAGCCAATAATTTGATGCCCGGGTGTGTATCCGGTAGGAGACACAAATAATCTACTTTGTGTCTCCTACCGGATACATTAGCCGGTAGGAGACGGGAATCAAATTATTGGCTTATGAATGCCACAAAAACAAAAATAAATCCATGGATTCAAGGCTTCATGGGATGTGCAATTGATAGAAAATAAGTCATTTTTTGGGTGAACTATTCCTTTAAATGTAACTAAGTAATGCCAGTATTTTGGAAAAGGTAACTAGTAACCGATTACTCTAATTGCACAGCTAACACGTTAGGGTACTCATTAGCCAAAAAAGTATTCTGTTACAGTACCGGCTTTAATTTTAACGCCGTTACCCCCAACAATGGATTTGAATGACCCCAACTGATGCACTGAAGTTCTGATCAGCCAAACCATCTCTGAGTTAGTAGGCAACTCGGAGTTGGGCGTCTTTAAAATGTATAAAATGACTCAGATGACAGATTGACATATTCAAGTTCACAGGATAAGAATCTTAGCGTTGCTGTCGGCCATTTTTCAACCTTTTAATTTTTTTTTGCGTAAATGAATGCCTTACTTCGTCATACTAAAGTAACAAAAATAGCCGATCTACAAGCTCACATCACATAAGCGTTGTGAGCTTGTAGATCGGCTATATTTTAGGTACTAAAGGTACTAAGTAAAGTGAAAGTGGTTAAGTCTGTGGGTTTTATAAATATTGAACCAATGAGAAGTATTTACAAGAGAATCACCAAATAATAACTGCATTGGATCCATTGGAACACAAGTTTCTTTTTTTCCATTCTCTGAAAAGTAAAGTACGTTTTGGACATGGGAGGTTTCCGCCAAACAGCAACCTTATCCTGACTTATCACCTGTCATTCCAACAATGTATTCCTCCGCCCCTCTAGGTGAGGAGGCCCTCTGCCAGCCCCCCTCTTGGTGCAGGCGTCCTGGGCTTGGTGGAGCGGCAGGATCCCCTCTCTGTGGCCTCGCTGGAGTCCCTGGAAACCATGTCAGAGGGAGAGGTGCTGCCCGCTACAACCCCCTTCACCAGGGGCTCCAAAGCCCGCGCCAGCCTGCCCGTGGCTCGCTCTACCAGTCAGACCAGGGACAGGCCAATGGGTAGGTAAACACCTACAGTACACACAGTGGTGGAAAAAGTACTACATTTTTTAACTTAAGTAAAAGTGTCAATACTGAAATGTAGAAATACTCTGTTACAAGTACAATTCCGGAAATTCTAAATTTACTTGAGTAAAAGTACAAAAGTATTGGCATCAACATATACTTAAAGTGCTAAAAGTAAAAATACTGATTAGGCAGAATGTCCCATTTTTTTTCATGGGACAGTTTTCAAATGTATAAATATCTTTTGAAAATAGCAGATCTACATGGTGAGCTTGTAGATCGGCTATTTTCAAATGGCCGAAATTCATATAGGGCTGAAATGGTTAACGTATGTTTTGTAATAACTACAAAGTGTAAGTACAAATACCTCTAAAAAATTGTACTTAAGTACAGTACTTATGTAAATGTACTTAGTTACTTTCCGCCACTGCCTACACACACGTACACACACAAACTCACACACACACGCACTCACTCACACACATGCACGTGTGGACACACTGAAGACATGTAGCGAAGACATGAAACATCCTAACTCTCTTTCAGTGCCAGAGTATTTTCATAAAGTACTCCCCAGTGCCAGCAATTTTAGTTTTTTTTTTGTTTGTTATTTTGTAATTTAATTTTCAAATAGCTTGTCTATATGCAGTTTTAAACTCATACGACAGTTCTACCAGTAGAGAGCAGCAAATCGAGACATTGATAACCTTGTTGACTCGCTCGCCCCCTCCCAAACATCCCCACGTCACATCCGGTCATAAAAGGATGTGACGTTTTCGACAATTTCTGATCGGGTTAAAATACGATGTTATACACGACTACGATGACTGATTGTCACCCAGACCAAAGAGAATAGACGTGGACCTCTCTGTTCGTTTTGTATACCGTGTGAAAAACAGTGACTTTCCCTATTCTGGCCGAAAATGACCGCGGGAAAAAAATGAGTACCGGAAACGGAATCTGCGTCATGAAACCGGAACCCAATGAGTCTGAAGGAGTCATGAAGTGAAAGTGATCATGAAAAATAAACAGAATAGCGCGACCACAGTAAAAAGTAAAAACTCGGGATTTCTCGTTCTGGCAGCAAGGGTACTCGGGGAAAACTCGGGATAACTCGGGGCGTGGCACTGACAGAGTTAACCTCTATAGGACACATGCAGTACAGACACACTCTTAATCTCATAACACTAATCATGCGTCATTTTACGTCAAAATTGTCTTGTACTGTATTTGCTATCATGGATATTCAGGCATTAACAAAGATTGTTTCAATGCAGTCAACCAAGTGGCAGTAGTCCTCAGAATGTAAAACTGGCATTCGGTTTCCACTAACCCTTAAGTGGAATTATACCTAGTGATTAGTGGGAAGCAAAGTAAAACTAGGTTGGATAAGGAAGACTAATTACTTCAGGCCTGTCCAGTCAGAGATTAACCAGACATGTTTGAAGCGTGTGGCTTCTTTTAACCACATGTGTACTTTTGACTAGATTCATTTTATAGTTTATTCTTTCAGCCAAACCATCAGTGGTGGAAAAAGTACTCAAATGTTTTACTTAAGTAAAAGTGTCAATACTGCAATGTAGAAGTACTATGTTACAAGTAAAAGTCCGGAATTCAAAATGTACTTGAGTAAAAGTACAAAAGTATTGGTATCAAAATGTACTTAAAGTACCAAAAGTAAAAGTAGTACATTTTTTTAAATAATTAGGCTATTTGAAAATAGCCGATCTACAAGCTCACAACGCGTCGCGATGCGACGCGTTGTGAGCTTGTAGATCTGCTATTTTCAAATGGCCTAATTATAAAATAGGGCTAAAGTGGTTAATGTATGTTTTATAATGTAATAATGTATTAATTTATATCTGCAAAGTAACTAGTAGTAACTAAAGTCTTAAAGTAATTGTAGTGGAGTAAAAGTACAATATTTGCCTCTGAGATGTAGTGGAGTAGAAGTAAAAGTATTGAAAATTGGAAATACTCAAGTAAAGTACAAATACCTCAAAATTGTACTTAAGTACAGTACTTGAGTAAATGTACTTAGTTACTTTCCACCGCTGCAAACCATCACTTAGATTTGTTCCCGGTCACCCTGCTCACTGGTTTTTATTTACATTTTCTCATCACTCCCTTTTTTCTTCTCTCCCTCCACCTGTCATACCGTCTCTCTATCAGGTGTGTTGTACCTGCAGTATGCGGAGGACACTAAGCAGGTGGCGTTGCCCAGCGAGCTGACAGGCCTGGACACACTGAGGGCGCTGTTTGTCAGCGCCTTCCCCCACCAGCTCAGCATGAAGATGCTGGAGTCTCCCAGCGTGGCCATCTACATCAGGGACAACGGCCACAACGTCTACTATGAACTGGAAGACGCTAGGTGGGTCCTACTGAGCTTTGGAACACTGACTGAGCATACATTAACCCATTCAAACCGGGAAAGAATCTGTGTCATTTTAGATTTTTAGCTATTATGATAAAGCAGCATAAGTTTGTCAGAAAACTCTTAGGATTTAGAACAGTGGTTTATACAGAATCAGAATTAGCTTTATTGTCACATCACAGGTTTACAGAGTAAAGAAGTGGGTGAAATTCGTTCTCGTGCATAGTTCCCATCGTATTGTTATTTCCATAGAAGAAAGAAAGGGAAGAAGAAGGGGGGGGGAGAAAAAACGAATTATCTACATATTTACACATGGTACCATGAGCATAGCAGCAGATGTATACTGTGCATGTTACTACTGATTTAGAAGGCATTTGTAGAATCGGCCACAGGTCTTGGGATAACCCAGTTCACATGGCACATACTGTACACACACACACACAAGAAGAATGAAGTACAGCTAACCTTGACTGAAACCATTATTGTCTGACCTAACATGTTGACGCTGGCACTCAGAAACTATAAAATAATTGCTAGGTTACAGCTTGGGTCCAAGTTTAGTTCCTGTCAGCGTCAGCTACTGATATTCGCAAACACTGCAACAGGAAATAAACTTGTACCTCATACATATTTTGTGTGAAAAAAGTCTATTTACACTACTATGTGCTGAGCTGGCCGAATATCCCACTACTAGGCTGTATGGTCTTTACACGTGTTAACAGATAAAAGCTTCAAAGGGATTTGGCTTTCCTGACCGCATCCTTGTTATCAAGGCTATCAGATGAATGTAAACCAATTAGCCCCAAGAGGCCGTGGTTTACAGTGATTTTATAACAGCTAAGGGGCGTTGTTGCGGAAGGTGCATTGCGGAGCGGAGTGGAGCCTCTTAGCTGTGGAGGTTTTTGTTCTTGGATTGAGTTCTTTTCATGTGGTTATAGATTATAAACTGTGTCTGTTCCATTGATTTAGTTTTGTCTTGTCTTGTAGAAACATCGCCTCCCGCTCCTGTCTGAAGGTTTACCACAAAGATGCAACACACGTCTTCAACCGTCGCTCCAGACCTAGCAAGAGTGATCCAAGGGTGAGCCTCTCTCTCTCTCTCTCTCTCTCTCTCTCTCTCTCTGTGTCTCTGTCTCTGTCTATGTCTATGTCTATGTCTATGTCTATGTCTATGTCTATGTCTATGTCTATGTCTCTCTTTATCATGCTTTATATAAAAAAGATTGCCGGACCCTGGGGCCATCCTATAATGGTCAATGAGGGTAATTTCATATTACTGGGCGTGGGCGAGTTCATTCAAATCAAGTGGCATCAAGTAACCGTACAAAAAGCTTATAACAGACAAACAGAGAGCTAATTTGGTCTGACATAGAGCTAATTTGGTCTGATATAGCAATTTGTTTGTAAAATATGTAATTAGTCCCCCTTTCCTACTGTGTTTTTTTTCTTCTTAGTCTTCTTCTAATGTTACTGTAGTTGAAGGCCTGGCATGAGTAGCCAGTATTGTACCGTTTTCAGGCATCTTTACTAGGTGAGAAATAGCTGAAATGCTTAAAATTAACGTGAATGCTGAAAGGCATACATTAAAAACAATGGGCCCGATTCACTAAGCTGTTTACACCCATATTTTGAGTGTAAACAGCTTCATGGTCTTAAATGGGGGCGTGGAACAATGCAAAGAATCTTCACTGTGAACGCACCTCTGACCTTCAGGCAAAACTGTGATCCACACATATCAGGGATTTACACACGCCTTTGTGAATTGCACGACGGTTTTTGCATAGAGAAAATACACCCTCCTTTAGACATTTTATTTACACCCATATTTACACTGACATTTACGACCAGCTTAGTGAATCGGGCCTAATTGTATGTCCCGCTGCTACCACTATCTCCTATAGAGAACGTGGTCCTACAAAACTACGAGGAAAAGAAGATATAAGATCACTCTGTATCTTAAGAAGGGAGGGAGTGAATGCCCACATTGAGTACTGAGGTATTAGTTAGGCTGGAGGAAACCAACTGGAATTGAAAGAATGCTTCCACGCGCTCTGGCTCTGATGCAACGTTTATTTACCTTTGACCCTGATGACGGCATGCTGCTGTACGGCAGCATTCTTTCTTTTTTCATAAGGATCACTTTGTGACGGCTGGAAGTCTGGGGAGGCTGTCTGTCTGCTGACAATCTGACAGTGTGTCACAGATGCACAGACAGTATGAACACCAAGCCATTGATAAGAACAGATGATAAGGACATAACCCCGCACCAGAGTGTGAGAGTTGTTCAGAAAGCCCCATATAACTTAAACACTTGAACCCTCTATACTTTGCTGTATGTCAAACAGCAAAAAAAAAAAGGCTAAAATCTACAAGCTCACAACATGTCCCGTTAAGGCCAATTCATGCTTTGCTCAAACGACACATTGCACGACAAAAGCGATGTCAAATGGACAAAAATGTGTCGGACAATAATGAATGGTTGCAGACGCATCATAAAATGTTGTGTACTCTGATTGGTTGGGAAGACGAAGTAAGCTCTGTTACCACGGAGATGCGCGAGACCACATTCACTCTCTTTGTATCTAATGGTGTCAGCAAATCAAGTCTGTCTGTCTGTCTGTCTGTCTGTCTGTCTGTCTGTCTCTTCCTCTCTCTCACTATGTCAGTCTCTGTCTGTCTGTCTCTCTCTCTTTCCTTTTCTCCCCTCTCTTTCCATCAGTCTTTCTCTCTCTGCATTTCTTTCTTTGTGTTCTCCATCGACTCTATCATTTTGCTGTGTCTTGACATTCCTAAGCTGTGTGTTGAGGAATGCTGGAAGCCGGTTCTTATCAGGATTGCAGGCTTGCTGTGGTTTGGTTTTGCTCCATAATCTGATGCAGCATGTTATGGGATAAAAGGACTGTAGCATGAGTCTGTGGTGTTGAGACGTACAGAGCCTCCTAAGCTCTTGTTCTGCTGATGGAGATGTTAGACGTAGAATAGTCAATGATATATCAAGAAACACACACACACACACACACACACACACACACACACACACACACACACACACACACACACACACACACACACACCCACACCCACACACACACACACACACAGGTATAATGACACACACAGGTATAATGACACACAATGCAATGAGACTGGCAAACACAAACAGACATACAGTATGTAGAATTGCAGACAAGCACGTGAACACATACATGCGTGAGATGCGCTCGCACACACACACACACACACACACACACACACACACACACACACACACACACACACACACTCACACTCACACTCACACACACACACACACACACTCTCAAACTTCTTCTTTAGCTGTGATATAGCAGGCGTGAGGTTGGCTCCCGGTCATGGACTTACTGTAGGTTGTGGTGTGCCGTATTCGTAGCTGTGGTATTACTGCTATAAAGACCAAAACATCCACATATTGCCAAATCTTTTTTTCTTCAGACTAGCCATGTAATCTTATCCCTAGAATATCCTCAAAGCTTTCAAGGGTTACAGCTCTTGTCAGCCTTGGGATTGTGTGGGTTGACTCGAGGGAATTCATGCCTTCTGGTGCTGATTGTTTAGTTTTCTCCGGTTCTCTTCATAACGTGAGGGAATGTTATTGGGACAGTTTCAAGGTCATTAAATAATATGTAGCCTGTTGTACTAACCAAACACATGTTTTTGCAAGAAAAAAATATTTCTTTTTTTAGAAATATTGGAAAAAGTGTAGAAAAGATTTCTACCCACTGGCAACAGTTTATATAGCCATTGGGGAAGAACGTAAATGTATACAGGGTCTAGACCCAAAAGTAAATATTCTGAGTAAGTAATCTGGTCAACTCTCAATTCTGCCTGGCCTTCAAAAACAAAGGGTGAAATGGTCAACGGCCAGTAATAAACTGTAGCGGGACATGCAGTTGTCTGTGAGTCATTTAGAATCCGTTATGATCGTTGGGTTAACTCATTTAGACCGGGGGCCCATTCAAAAAATGTCTTTTCAGTTTTGTGAAAAACTTAAGTTGCAGTGGTACTCAAACTTTTTCACGTCAAGCACATGTTCCAGGGACTCCTAGAAGCAAAGATTTGAGTAAAAAAAAAATATATATATATTCAAAGATTTGCAATGTTTTTCACAATTTTTCAAACATTTCAATATTTTTGAATAGCCAAAGAAATCTAAAATGACACAGATGCTCTCCCGGCGTTTAAGCGGGTTAAAAAACACAACACAAGGCTGTCCTGTCTGTCTTTGGACTGACCAGAAAGTCTGTTTTGTGGCACTGAGACGTATTACAGCTACAGTTGTAACTCTGTTCTGGTACGGCTTCAAAAACTCACAGTTTACTAATGTAACTAGGTTTGTGGATAACAGTTTGGTACATTTTCCATGCAAAAAAAAAGAGAAATGCATAGCATACGGTACAATTGTATTTGTGAAAAACAGTATTTGTGACATACTCAACCCTTGATGAACAATGTCGATACTTTCTCCTTTTATAATTTAGGTCACTGCATGGGAAACCGTGTTTCCACCCCGGGGAGTTAAGTATGTAGGAGGAACATTTCTTCTGGCTTCTGGAGATAGTGTTCTCCAGGAGTGCTATAGAATGCAGAAAGCACAGGAAGTGGTTGCAGCATTCAACTGTAGGAGAGAGTTTTCCCTATCAATGACAGAGGCCATGCACCAATTATTTCAACAGTGTACTGATAACATGTCCCTACATGTACAGTGTACAGTATTTTTTGTCTATTAAGATGTTTATATAGTGTTGAAATCATGCTGTTAGCCATTTCTGGGAGCATTTCATGGAGGTCGTCAGGGGGTGAGTCTGATTGCGGCACATTTTGGCATGGGAAACCAAGAAGTGACTATTTCTCTCTGCAACAGGAATTAGCAAAGTGCAACAGTTAATCGGACTAATTGATCTAATGGATACACATTTTAATAAATCGCTAATCGATCATTAAAAAAAAAAATGACTGCTATTTTAGGCATAGGAGAAAAGTTTCAAAAGATGTTAAAATAATTGTGACAATGTTTCGACATGAGCCCCTATTTTCACAATTTTTGCATGACACCGTCGTGCGACAAAGTGTAAAATAACACTTAAGTGGTTGATGGCTTTTCTTTTTTATAAAAGACATTTTTAATGAATGCTGCAGTAGGTGTGTGCTGTGCTGTCCTAAAAAGAAAAATACCCAGTTTACACAGTAGCCGATCTTGACCAGCTCAGTGGCCTTGTGGTCGTTAGGGTGTCCGGTCTTTAGTATGACCCGGGTCATACCAAAGACTATAAAATGGGACCCAATTAAGGCCTCCCTGCTTGATCAAGGGTTGTATTGGGGGTAAGTCCCTGCGACATGCTACAAGTACACCCCATGTCCATGGGGTGTACTTGTACATCAAGCCGCCTCACGCTACAGAAACAGGAGACAGGCCCCTGCCCTGTGGGCCACATGGCTCAGGAACCGTTGGCTCCCGAGGCTAGTTACTTGCATTGTAGCGAAGACATCCTCACGACATGATGTAACCTGCTGTGAGCTTGTAGATTGGCTCATTTGACATTGGATACCGTCAAGCAACCTAATATAAATAAATCAGGTATATTAAACCGTGCTGGTTCATGGTCATAGAATGCATTTAGTGCCATGCTACTGCTGCTGTTCACACCCTAGTGAGATTCAAAATGCTGCAAACCCATGTTGTCTTTGTACAAGTGGGTGTGTTCGTTGTGACACAGCTGAGATGGATTACTCCTGTACAAATCCACATATACCTTATGGGCAAATGTGTAACTCCACAGAGCTACTGCAGAGGTTGCTTGGGGGTGTGCACAGAGTAGACTTTACGTTATGCGGTATGAGCAAATATTTGTGTTATTGGGCATATTATATGTGCTGTCACCAAACTGAATATCTGAACTGGAAAAAAAAGAAGATTGCTATGACGTTTGTTCTAAAGTCTTGTGAAAGATAGATCCTGTGGAAGGTGCTCTTTCTTTTATATTGAAGAGTGCCTTGGCTTCTTTTTCTTTTTGATTTGAACTTGTTTATTGTATTTCTGGAGGTTGCTGCTCCGGAACCACAGAGGAGAATATACAATAATGGTGAAAATGTTGCACCAAGAGGAAAGGACAGGGAAGCAGAAGTCAAAACTAATTATTCTAAATCCTAATGATATTATGAACAAACAATGGTGGCGTGGCACATTTTTGTGTCAACACATCAACTTGACTTGATAGCTTGGCTTCCTGGCGCAACAGGTCAAACCGTTTTGTCTGTCGGGGATTTAACAATACATGAAAAAAGCTTTAAACATGCATGTTGTGATGACTAATGAAACCCCAGGCAGTTAGTTATGTGTCATGACTCGCTGAGTGGCTTTACGTACAACTTGGAACCGTGTTGATAAAGCAGAGAGGGAGAGGGCCGTGCCGACGCCCTTCTGAATCAAAGCGTTGAGATCCTAAAGAGTTCTCCCGCTCGCATAAGCACACAGTCACACACTTTCCCTCTCTGACGTCTGCAGTGCTTCTGAACGTGTTCATGGCCAGGTGAGTCTATAAGACAGTGGTGGTTCCCAAAACAGAAATCACATGTTTGACCGGGATCCAAAATAGTGAAAATAGCAGATCTACAAGCTCGCAACGCGTCGCACTGCGTTGCAAGCTTGAAGATCTGCTATTTTCACTACTTATTAAGTATTTGTTTTCTAATTTAGGGAATTTCTTTTATTTATTTTTATTCATGAAATTGTTTTTTGAAAAATGTTTGAATTTGTTTTCAATTCATGAAACTTTTGATTTTTTTGTGGAAATCTTTAGAAAATATTTTTAAATAATAATAATTAATGTCAACATTTAGGAAATAAAAACTGAAGGGATATTCACTCGCACCCCATGAAAATGGATCCGCGACCCACAAATGGGTCCCGACCCACTGTTTGGGAAGCAGTGGTCTAAGGCATTTTGAGAGGTGAAGAAAAACAAAGGTGGTCGCTTGCACCGCATGCATTTTTGCAGCGCTGTTTTTGCACAGCTGTAGAGAATAGATGCAGAATGGATACGATACGTTTTGCAGTACCGCAGAAATGGGTACTTAAAAGATAAGATAATAATTAAACAAGGTGATATTTGAATATAACTGGAAGATTCTCAAAGTACAGAAGGCATACAGGTATGTGTGTGCAACAGCATTAGCAAATGTGTGCAGAGTTTGTGCAGAACTCCACTACATCTCGGAGACAAATATGTTTTACTTTTTTACTAGTTACTTTGCAGATTTAGATTAGTATTACACAACATACATTAACCACTTCAGCCCTATTTACACTTTGGCTGTTTGAAAATAGTCTACATAGCTTGTAATAGTCTACAAGCTCACTTGTAGATCTGCTATTTTCAAAAGATTTGTATGCGTTACCTGAAAACTCGTGAAATGTGACATTTCATGCATAATGAGTACTTTTACTTTTGGTACTTCAAGTATATTTTGATGCCAATACTTTTGTACTTTTACTCAAGAATTGATGCTTTTACTTACAGTAAGTAAAAAAGTGAGTACTACTACCACCACTG
This sequence comes from Gymnoscopelus microlampas, assembly GCF_963454915.1. Taxonomy (NCBI): domain Eukaryota; kingdom Metazoa; phylum Chordata; class Actinopteri; order Myctophiformes; family Myctophidae; genus Gymnoscopelus; species Gymnoscopelus microlampas. The sequence continues at coordinate 29,333,589 of NC_139942.1, read as the reverse complement.
GATGTACGGTATGCATGAATTTATGGAGAGCGTAAGCATTATGTCAACAAGCCATATGGACAGACTGTGGAAAGCTGCGCTTTGCTTGAATGCATGCATGCATGCAGAATCTAGATGTATATCAGGCAAGACAGGCAGTAGAGTTGTGTATGTACAAGATCAGCCTTTGTGAAACACTATTTTGGTTGGAATAGACTTCTTGCTGCTGCTGCTGCACTGTGGAAATGGCAAGGGATACTGTAGCTACACACAGTTTGTGTCAGTTTGTTGCCCCAAAGTACTTAACAAAGGGTATTCTAAGGGTCATGTCAGTGATTGCAGCTTTGCACCGCACACATAATGTTTTCAATAATGCATTCTTTCGATGTGCATTAGCAAAACATGGAATTGAGGCCTGAGGTTAGGAAAACTACAGTGTTTGCTGTCCCAAACTTGTAAAGAAAAAAGACACTTCCTGACTTTTGAAGGATTTGCAAAGAAAGCAGGAAAGAAAGAAAGAAAGAACGAAAGTATTTACTACACTGTGACTGCTCACTCAACTATTCTACAAAGACCTTAGTGTTTGCAGAGTGGGTGTGTGTGTTATGAGATTTATAAGATAAAGAAAAGATAAGATAAACCTTTACTGATCCCTGGGCGGAAATGCAGGTGTCATAGCAGCAACAGCAGTGAGAGTGAAACACAGGAGAGGTACAGAGTAAGAGTAAGAGCCTTTATTCCAGTTATCTTTACACGCAGGTGGCTGTGTTGTCTTGGTAAAAAAAAAGAAGAGAAGAAAGCAAGAACAAAAAAGCCTTGTTATTCTCAGCAAGTGTTTTTCTTTTTCTTCTTTTTTTTTTTTTTTTTTTTACAAACAGTCACCACTCTGATATACTGCATAGTACATAGTATATTAGAGTACAGGGATTAAATCACAAACACCTTTGTCCCTTGGCCTGCTATATGCACAAACACATACGTACGCACACAGACACATGTAAATAATATATTATTATAATGTTTCTATGTTTATATTTCAGTGTACACTTTGTTTGAATATTCTGTTTCCCACATTCGTGTCTGATATAATGCAGTTAAACAAAATATTGACAGTATTTATTTTTATTTATCTTATTTGGGACCATCTTTTGACACTATAAACAATCTAAAAGAAGAACTAATTAAAGCATGACCCTGTTTATTAGATGAAATGCTTCATAGTCAGGTGTGAAATAGAATAAGCATTTTATTTCAAAGCGTACAATGTGTTGAACCCTTTGTTTTTGGACACCATTGAGCCACTGCCACAGAGCATGTTACACTCACCACTATGATATTCTATTTGACGTGTATCCGTGATGCTCTCTTGTCCTTTATTTTCTTATTACTGTTTGTTTTCATACCAACACTCTCCCATGCTAGAAGACTTTCACAGTTTGCCTTCCTCATTCCTGCTGTCCTCAGTATATTGTTGCATCAACAACGTTTCCATGGTACACTGTACAGTTATCTTAGAAGTATCATATCTTGTTGTTGTTGTTATTATTGTTTTTAAATGCTTTTGTGCTTCTAATCTTAATTGATTCCTCCCCTCCGTTTTCTGGGCGTGACATTAGCAGATCGCCGAAAATAGCAGATCTACAAGCTCACAACGAGTCGCAATGCGATTTTCATCTCTCAAGCTGCCCTTTACTGTAGCAAGGCAATAGAACACTGATTGGTATACTGGACATCTCCTGTACATGTGAATGTTTGTGTGACTGTGCGACCCTTCTCTGGATAAAGGCTCTAAACAGACGTCTTTCTTGTCTTCCAGATATCCAAGGAGGTTTTGTACGGCAACCCCGGTGCGGTCCACTCCCTGCCCTCTTCCGCTCGCAAGAACCTCCACAACCTGCAGGGGTCCATGTCTCCACCCATGGTGCGCTCCATGCCCTCCTCTCCCTCCAGAATGGTGTATGCCGAGCGCGCCATACCCGGCGCCGGACCGCTTAGGCCGGCCAGTGCAACGTTGCCCCGGGGACTGATGTCTGGGGCGGGCCGATCGGTGAACGTCTGCAACAGCAGCAGCAGCGCCATACTGGAGAGGAGAGACGTTAAGCCTGGTGAGAGGAAACACCTTTACCCTTCCTGTCCCTCTATAGTCATTATTTTACCACTTTCAACCAGCCTCCTCTATTTTGGGCATGTCTGCATTGGAAAAATAATTGCAAAACCTTTTTAAAAATCGCAGATATACAGACTAGAAGCTCACAACTTGTCATGTTTTGACAATTTGTGAGCTTATAGATCAGCTATTTTAGAACATTTGTAAATGGGGCTTAAAGCTGCACCTTGTAACTTTCATGAACTACCAGAGATTCGAACCCGGGTCCCCTTTGTAAGTGCTGACATTTTTTACCACTGAGCTAATAGAGAAAAAAGTGAAAATATCAGATCCACAAAGTTGAATATATAGATACAAGGTTTCTGCCCAAAAGCAACGATATGCTCTTCCATTGCCATTTCCAGCACACTTTGGTTTGTGGAGCTGTACCCAGATAAACGTCTCCAAAATTACATAATTGAACCATTTCTTAACATACTCATGTAATGTTTGAAACAGGGAGCAGACACGAGTCCAGTGGACTGTCGACAGACTTTTGCCTTTCACAGTCCAGTGTACTCAACGCACAAACAGCGTGTACCAACCCCATTTTGTAGACAGCATTACTCATGGACAGGTCACACGGACAAGTACATACGGACACAAAAAATAACTTCTGCTCAGGGTCTGCCATATGTCCGTGGAGACCCAGGGTGAACCCTGAGCAGATGTCCGCCTAGGAGGTCAGCACAGTGGTCATTTTGCGGTCATCTGTCAGCTTTGTCCATTTTGTGAATATGTATTGTGCTTATGAACTGGACTTTACAGTGAGAATTTCTGAGAAATTATTCTCATAGGACCACTGTCAGACATATTAAATGCTTTAGTTATTTCCTCTCAAGATAATTTTACCTGCTCTTGGTGGTCTGTTTGAGGTGCTGTAGATTTGTTGTTTGACGTCTCCCACAGAAGGACATCAGTTTGATTATGGAAGAAATTACATTTAGAACTCTTTTTTTTCTCTATGACATAGGGTGAGAATTACCTGTATGCCATTGTGCTGAGCTTAATGCACTGCTAAAACAAAAAGGGAATGGAAAGTGATCATTTCATTGGTCATGATCAAGTCCACCTGCAACAGACCCACTGATAATATAATTCAGCCTAATCTAACCCACCTCACCACTTTGCCGCAGGTACACCGCCCTTCTCCAGTCCAAAAAATACAATACAAACGTTTGTCACAAATGTCCCACCCACCACCCACTGACCACTGACCTGTTTTCCCATAATAAGGCTGTGAGTCTTTCTCCATCCAAACCTGTTCCTAAATCTGTTCCTTCTGTTAGATGAAGACATGGCAGGCAGCAAGAGCATGGCCCTGGTAGTCAGTGGAGATGGAGGCCCACGCTACCCGGACTCCTATTCCTCACTGCAGGACGGAGGTCGTCTAAGCATGGCCTCCTCCCTGGGCAGCGCTCCTCCCTCGCTCATGTCGGATGTGGTGGACGCCGGGGGTGGGGGAGGCGGTGGGGGTCATGCACACGCAGGCCTGCCCCAGTACCGGGCCACCATTAAGCCCTTGGTTACCTACGGAGACAGCCTGGAGCACAGGTAAGGGATGCCACTTGTTTTACAGTAAATAAACAGCATACAGTATAGCAGTGGTTCCTAGCCGTTTCTGGATCAGTTGATAGTTGATGAATTGAATACATAGGACCCCAATGGAAACAAGACCGCAAGGACCAGTGTTTGACTGTACTCGTGCTGTTTGCTTGTTTGTTTCTGTCTAATAAAGTATTCAATCAATCAAAGGGCCCACTTGAAAATCTCGAAAGCGTTTGAGATTTTCAAGTAGTAGATTAAGATGCAATCACAGTATGATTGGTTTCATGTAAATAACTATAAAAAAGGGGATTCTTAGACGTTTTCAGCCTAGATATTTAGGTAACCAATGACCACTTTTTTTGACAAGATGACAGTAAAGAGAGCCAATAAAGACAGTATAATTCAGATTCAAACCCGCGATGTTGTTACTGTACCTTTGCCTATAATTTACACATGTTAACGCTGCAGTTCAATGTTTTCATGTCTTTCACACCTGTTGGTCGTTCAATCCGTCTGCGCAGGCAGAGCATGAGGAAGTATGGTGACAGCCAGCTGCCTCCTTTAGGCGGTAAAACTCCACCCCCTTCTCCGCACCGAGTGAGTGAAGTCAGGACGTCGGACGGGCAGATCATCAGAGGCGTGGGCATGGTGAATCCGGAGAGGATGTCTCCCATTCGCCGGTCTCTGCGGCGGGAAAGCAACGGGGCGGTAGTGGAGGTGGTGAGCCGCAGCAGGGGAAGTGCGTCGTCCTCCTCTTCCTCGTCTGTTTTTGTCGACTCTCCTCACGGGCCACCCGACGGTCGGCTGTTCCAGGGTCACGTGACTGCAGGCGACCCCCAAGCGTGAGTCAACTTTCACCCGTGTTCATCCCAGTTCCTGCATGCCATTACAGTATTAGGAAATAGTTTAATTTGAAAATTTTTAATTTGTTATGAATAATCATAATAATAAACCCCTGTCTACATTACATTACATTACATTACAGTCATTTAGCAGACGCTTTTATCCAAAGCGACTTACAATAAGTGCATTCAACATAGGTAGGGAACGAAAACTACTAATCACCAGAAGTCTTAAGTGCATTTTCTGCAAAAACAAGCAACCAAGAGTATACCTAGCGCTAAGGTAAAAGTGCAATATATCAGCTACCTATTTCCTTAAACAGATGAGGCAAAATAGCAAAATCAAACGAGCAGGAGCTAAAACAAATATGTGTATCGACTAAACAAGATCCAATAAAACAATACAACAATAAAACAAGCGTTCGTACAACTAGTTAACGTCTCTCTCCGTTGCTCATTTATGGATTTAACTTGGTTTACCTTGACCTTGATTGTGACCTTGACCATCTTTTTCTGGGGCCCCTCTGATCATTCCCGCCAAGTTCAAAACCTATCCAGTTTTGACCTTTTCAACCCAAAAGTTAATTTCTTTACATAATACTGATCATTCCCAACTTGTTTAATGAGTCCCATGTGTTTTTGAGTTGTTTTGTTCACAGACAGTCTGGTTACAATCACCTGTCATGCATTGCTACAGCGGTTAGGTGCCATGCTGACAATACACTGACGATACTCTTGTAATTCTTTTACAAGGATGCACATGTGTACATACCGTACATATGCAGTGTACGTGTATGTGTAATTCCCAAGTTGAGAGACATTTCACATGATGCACATGTAATTTGGCATGACATAGTCCTATCATACTCAATTGAATATGATTTTTTTTTTTATTAACTCATTCAGGTCCCATTTCATACATAAACAAACATACAGCAGCAAAAATAACCCAAAGCAGTGGGGACCAAAGTGTTATTAATTATTATTATTTTGTTTCTATTTTTCAGTGAGAGGATTAAAACGATGGAGCAACAGATAGCCAGTCTAACTGGGCTGGTGCAACACGCGCTGGCTATAGGGACAAATATTCCTGGCATCAAGGATATTGTCAGGTGGGTACCATCTCTGTGAATATAGCATATCGGTTTGTCAACAATCTGGCATTCCGTATACAAACTGTAAAAACTCCACCTTAATATTTAGTTTCACACCGTTGGCAGCGTCTTACACAGAGCTTGACACAATATGCAGGTGAATAATCAGATTACAGCTAGTAATCAGGTTATGACAAGCATTCAGTTAGCAGCCTTTGTACATGGTTAGATTTGACTTTGATGATGATTATTATTTTAATAAATATGTGTAATTAAATGAAAGTATGAATCATAAATGTAACTGTGTTCATTTGATTACACTAAAATGAGATTAATGACCATTAGATGACCAATTCTATAACTGAAATATTGTCTTGAAAGGAATATGCTAACAATTGAGAATTATTAATGTGCGTTTAAACACACTCATATCAGCTGTCTGAAATCTTTCATTTGGTTCTGTTCAAATAATATCTCTTGGTTTTAGGGAGAGTACCAACACTCACCCAAGCGAAGTTTCACTCAGGTGTGTTTTAGTAACTACAATTGTGTTTTCAGTGAGAGTGATGGGAAAAGCCTCCTCAACAACGGACCAGGTGAGAAACACTTTCATTTAACCTCACAACATTACATTACATTACATTACAGTCATTTAGCAGACGCTTTTATCCAAACGACTTACAATAAGTGCATTCAACATAGGTAGGGAACGAAACTACTAATCACCAGAAGTCTTAAGTGCATTTCCTGCAAAAACAAGCAACCAAGAGTATACCTAGCGCTATGGTAAAAGTGCTATATATCAGCTACCTACTTTCTTAAACAGATGAGACAAAATAGCAAAATCAAATGAGCATGAGCTAATACAAAAAGTGTATCGACTAAACAAGATCCAATAAAACAGTACAACAACAACCTCATTTACCCAGATCAAATCTTAAATCAAATTAAAGGAATGAATTGAGAATTAATATTTGAATTAGAAAAAAATATATATATTTGAATTAGTTGACTCAGTCACTATCCTACACACCTATTCTACACATTAAATAAGCTGTGCCAACACGTTTTGAACCTAATGATTATGCAGTAGAATTGAATCCATTAAACCTCTGACCCTTAAATGTACGGTATTATTTATATTGTTGATATTATCATTAGTTATTACTGTATTGTACAGCTGAAGAAGTTTAAATAGCCACCATTGATCAACCTTTCTGTTTGAAAAGGGTCCTGTAGGTGATGAGTCCGTCACAAACAACTTTTTCTTGACAACTTTTGTTTTTCAAGAACTCAGTCACAAATGCATTATAATTTTCAGGGGCCAGATCCGCTCAGAACCCGGGTCCTCTGATCGACGGCTACAGTCCTGCTCCATTGGCTATCGCAGGCCCCGCCCCCGGCACAGGGATGCATCAGAGGTTAACCGTGGCCAAGACCAACGTGTTTGACCTGCGACTGCAACTCAGCCAGCTCAGAAACTTACAGGTACAGGAATGCAATGCAATGAAAACCAGTAGTAGCAGCATGAGTTTTTCCGAAAACTGTTAGGATTTAGAAGACATTTTTAGAATCAGCCTCAGGTCTTAATGGGTTAAAAGAAAGGAAAACTTAATGCTAATATTTGATCCCAGGTGGAGTACCGGGAGAGTATGAGCTCCATGTTTCAGATGGCGGGACGGGAGCTGTCAGCGCTGATGTGTGAGAGGCTGGCTCATTGTGAGCAGACCGCACACAGACACAGAGTACAGATGGACCAGGAGAGACTCCACTACCTGAACCTGCAGGAGAGAGTACTCTCACAGCTCAGGTACACAACGCTCACAGTCACGGTATTACCAAGTATGATGCATACCCTGTACAAGGACGTTTCAGCTTGACCCCTGACAGTAGTGTCTTCAAGGATGGAAATTTGCATTGATTACCTAAGCCCTATTTTATACTTAAGATAGCCAATCTGCAAGCACAACGTGTCACATTGCAATGCTTTGTGAGCGTATAGATTGGCTTTTTTCTTACTGCGTTTTTGCCTATAATTATATGGCCACAATAGGGCTATCAGTGGTTAGAATGCTGTAACTCAAAACATAAACAGAACACCATCAGCTGGTAGGAAGTACACGTACCACACTTGCCTGGAAGAAGGTAGCGTGAAGGACTGATTGTATAATTTTATATATGTTTGAATGGAATCTAAGAGTTGGCATTTTGATCATACATTATTTGCCTTCATATTGACAGTTCTATCACCCGAATATCTCCAGTGATATTAGACCGAATCATTATGATGTCACCACAATCACAATTGTTCTTCGGGGAGTATAAAGTTAGCAGTGCCACACTGGGGCCGTATAATCCATGACATTTAACACGATTGTTTAAAATTATATAAGCACCTCTGGCTGTGTGCAGGCATCTAATTTTCTTTCAATTCCTGGTATGAAGTAAGATTTTACGGCAGATTGGACACGTTATAAACCTATAAATGCGGACAATGCGCTGTCCGTGTGCACTGTATATAGGACAGATGCGGCATATCCACCCCTACCCCAACCCGTTTGTTTACGAACATTCTGATTTGGTCTTTAGGTGGTATAGGGATTATTTTCGTTTACATTTGGAGTGCAGATAGGAGATACTACAATGACATTGAAGTGTACATACAGTACAACCTAGGCTTGACGTGGTTTCCCCTCTCTGTCTACCATCTCTCTCCATACAAGACAAAAACCGTAAGAATAATATTACAGCCAACCGTCTTTGCATAATGATCAAAATAACGATTTAGCCTTTTCGGCACTCACACACTTTGAGTTCAATCCAAGCGGTAAATGGTTTGACACGGTAATGAAGTTAAACTAGCGAGGCAGCGTCTTACGGCATAGAGTTAATATGATGATATTATAATTAGAGTCGTTAGATGGAGGGCAATGGGAGGCCGATGTGATTTCAAGTGATTGGGGTTTCAGGAGAGATCACGCTAGACCGTTACACGCTGACTACTGAAAGGGGGTTGGACTCCTCACGAAGGAAGCCTGGCATTCATCCAGCACTACAGAATGGGAAGTTGTGATCATTAAATCATCAGTCTTGTACTACACGATTTAATTACATCATTTATTGTACATGGAATTTGAAGGCTGCCACGCGAGTCAAGCACATCGGCTCTAAGACATGCACGAAGAGTACATAAACAGCATGATGCATTGCTGGGTATACATGATGTGCTTGATCGGATAATGAATTCATTAAAAACAAACACTAATGTATTTGTACAACTGCGTTGGAGCTTACAAATGGATTATCCAATCGGTTTTGTAGTTGAGAGCAGATGTTTCCTAAACTATAGTGATCTATAGCGTGTACAGCTGTTTAATAGCGTGTACAGCTGTTTAATAATGTACACAGGTTGTCAGGAATAATTACGGCGTTATTTTATGCAGTGTCTGAACGCTTTTTGAAAAGTAGGCGCGTTCCAGTGGTTTTCAAAGAGTACTTATAGTTTCACTATAATTAAATACACTTAAATTATTACAATACAAAAAGATTTATGAGTGGCTATTCTGGCTGTCAGGTTTCAATATCCACACACACACACACAAACGCACGCGCGCGCGCACGCACGCACGCACGCACGCACGCACGCACGCACGCACGCACGCACGCACGCACGCACGCACACACGCACGCACGCACACACACACACACACACCACAGAGTTTTTTGATTGTTCATGATTTGTTTCCTTGCATAATATGTTTCAATTTCACCTCTATGAATCTGTTTCTCATGTACGAATATGACATTTTGGCCATTTAATTTAATGATATTAATTTAAAATAAATGATTCTGTCCCTAGGTCAGAATCAGTTGAAACGGGGGCTAATGAAAGTCAGACTCGGGGTCTGTGACATGAAAACGTAAAAAAAAAAGAAAAAACCCTGCTTGCTCACTGCATGTTTAAGACAGCTAACCAGTTAACCAAGTAATGCAATTTGCTTTTTATAATGAACCAATGTTGAGCGGATTTCAATTAGCTCTCACTGTGCAGCATGTTATATCTGGCACTGGTTCTCAGCATGGGGTCCGGGGACCACCAGGGGTCCAAACGGACCCTTACGGGTCTGTAACATAGAGAGTGTACACATTTTTGTTGTGAGACCCAGGACCCAGACATATTAAAACCGGGGAAAAAAACGGGAGAGCATTTTGTGTCATTTTAGATTTTAGCGTTGGCTATTCAAAAACAGCAGATGTACAAGCTCACATCTCGAAAGTGTTTGAAAAGTGTTGAACAATTTTGAATTACAAAAAAGTTTGAGTACTACTGATTTAGAAGGCATTTGTAGGATCGGCCTCAGGTCTTAATGGGTTAAAAAAAAACTTAAATGGGGGTCCGTGTTGTAATGCTTATCAAACTGGGGGTCTTTAAAATTGAAATGGTTGAGAAACACTGGTATAATGGTATTGTGTGGTTGTACTTAGCGCCTCCACAGGACAGTACAGCACATTACACCAGCAAGGCTTAGCATGGTGCTGGCTGCCTGCCAGCACGTGTCTTGTCAGCATGTACGTTACGTCCATGTAAGTGGATCCTAATAGGCTTCACATGTCTTTCCCTGTAGAGGATCATGTAGACAGACAGCACTGTGGAAGGAGAGGAAGGTGGGGGAGTGTTAACCGGAACATAGGGTCATCATGACCCATTTTGGGTCCCGCACCCGTTTTTATGTAAAGTAGTAAAATATAGAATTGAAAGTCATATCTCTGGGTTCTTTTTTTTTTTTTTTTTACAAATCTCTTTTATTGATTTTAGGCAGAAAAACAAAGACAGTGAATGGATGATAGTGTCAACAAAAGGGGTCTGCAATTTTTTGATACATACAAGAAAAGTAAACATAACAACAGAGAACAAAAAGCAAGACAAATGAGAACAAGAAATCATAGAAAACACAAAAAACAACACGCGCATCTCACATTCAATCCAGGACAAGGAAGGGGAGGGGAAGTTGACATGGTCGGGGAGGAGAGGGGGGGGAGGGAAGGGAGGGGAAAAAGGGGGGGGGGGGGGGGGGGGGGGGTCTACCCAAAGTTAATTATTGAGTACTTCTACTTCAACAACCAGGGTGCCAATATGGTCCAATAGTGATTGCCACGTTTTATGAAAAGACTTTAACGAGCCGCCAAGGGAGAACCTGATTTTCTCAAGTTTAATACAATACAGGATTTCATGGATCCACCTATTATGAGTGGGAGGGGACGGATGTATCCATTTAAGGAGAATCAACCTTCTGGCTAGCAAGGTTGTAAATGCGATGACTCGCCATAATGATTTATTAGGAGTAGAATTGAGACCAAAAAGGGCGGTAAGAGGGTCAGGGTCGATTGGTTCACCCAAAGCGCTGCTCAAGGTATCAAATACTGCAGCCCAAAATCCTGACAGCTTGGGACAAGACCAGAACATGTGTATGTAGTCAGCAGGAGATTGTTTGCACCTATTACATGCGTCAGATCTCTCGGGATAAATCCTGGCTAATTTTGCGTTTGTAAAATGGACTCGATGCAAAATCTTGCATTGCAACAGTTTGTGCCTAGCACATATGGATGATGTATGCACCAAATCCAGCATTTCATCCCATTGATTGTCTAACAAAGTGATCCCGAGGTCATGATCCCATGCAGCTCTTAAGGAGTCTAGACGGGTAGGGTTAAGAATAGAAATAATATCGTATATAATAGAGGTGAGCCTCCGTATCCCAGTTCCAAGTGATAGAAAGGAATCAATCATAGAATCCGGTGGGCGGTTTGGAAACTGGGGGAATTTATTTTTAACAAAGTGTCTGATTTGGAAAAAACGAAACAAGTGGGAATTAGGGAGCTTGAATTTAACAGACAAATCTGCAAAAGAGGAGAATATACCCTTAACATAAAGGTCGTTAATAGAGCATAGGCCCTTACTTGACCAGATTCGGAATACGGGATCCGAGCATGACGGGAGAAAATGATGATTACGATACACTGGTGCCAAACCCGAGGACACATGAAGACCAAACTGTTTTCTGAACTGAGACCAGATTTTGAGGGTATCTGACACCAATGGGTTGCGAAAAACTTGTTTTTTAACTGGGATTGGCAGCTGAGAACAGACCACTGACCAAAGCGAGATATCTGAGGAGGAGGCCTCCATCTGTGCCCATCGGGGTTGAGTGCCTGCTGCTAAGTTAGTATTCCAAAAGAGAATTTTGCTAATGTTTGACGCCCAGTAGTAACGACGAATGTTAGGTAATGCTAATCCGCCCTCGGATTTAGAGAGTTGAAGAACTGCTCCCCTGATACGTGCCCTCTTATTACACCACAAAAAGGAATTCATAATCTGATCGAGTTTAGTGAAAAAAGCTTTAGTTATGAATATCGGAATTTGTTGAAAGGGATATAAAAACCGGGGCAGTACCACCATTTTAATCAAATTAACTCGTCCCAGTAAAGAGAGAGGCAGGGAGGACCATCGAGCTAAGTCTTCTTTGCAGCGGTCCACTAGTGGGCCAATGTTCCTGGAGAAAAGTTCTGTAAATACTTTTGTAACGTGGATACCCAGATATTTAAATCCATCAGTAACTTTCCTAAAGGGGAAGAGGGATTGAGGAAGTTCATCAGCAATAGCGTTAACCGTAAAGTATTCGCTTTTCTGAAGGTTAAGTTTATAGCCCGAGAGTATTTTAAACTGCTCTATGATGCGCAAGATAACAGGGAGAGAAGATGCAGGATCGGAAATATACAGCAACAGGTCGTCGGCGTACAGAGAGAGCTTATGCGTGAACCCAAAGCGGGAAATCCCCTTAAACCCCTCCTCACTGCGTAGCCATATGGCTAGCGGCTCGATGGCGAGTGCAAACAACGATGGAGACAAAGGGCAACCTTGTCTATTCCCACGGGAGAGAGTGAACTGACCAGACTTCACTCCATTAACATTAACTGAAGCCACTGGAGATGCATACAAAAGTTGAACCCATTTGACAAAATCAGAACTAAAGCCAAATTTGTTAAGTATGTGGAACAAGTATCCCCATTCCACCCTGTCAAACGCTTTCTCCGCATCTAGCGAGAGAACTATTTCAGGGGAAATGGTAGCGGGGGAGTAAATGATATTAAACAATCTTCGAGTATTAAAAAAAGAATGTCTTCCCAAAATAAAACCAGTTTGATCAGGATCAATGAGGCCAGGCATCACCAGTTGAAGACGACTTGATAGAGCCTTGGCCATAATCTTAAAGTCTACGTTTAAAAGGGATATCGGCCTATAGCTACCACATAGGAGCGGATCCTTATCCTTCTTTAACAGCAGAGATATTGAAGCTTCCGACAAAGTTGGTGGGAGCTGGCCCTTCTGGAAGGCATCATTGAATACTCGTACCAGGACTGGAGCCAAAATTTCAACAAATGTTTTAAAAAACTCTGTGGTGTAACCATCAGGTCCAGGTGACTTGCCACTTTGTAAAGATTTAATTGCCTCCGTGACCTCAAGGAGAGTTAGTGGGGCTCCAAGGCCGGCAACATGGTCCTTCTCAATTTGGGGATATGTTAAGGTATCTAATGGATTGGGCCCGTTCCAGTCTTGTATGTTGGACTCTGAGGAATATAGACCAGAGTAGTAATTTGAAAAGACATCACTAATTGCTGTAGGGTCTGTCACAATCTCTCCCGTGGTTGATTTTATTCTTGGTACCAGTCTAGAGGCACTAGCTACTCTCGCCTGATAAGCGAGCAATTTACCTGCCTTATCCCCCTGCTCGAAAAAACGCTGCCTGGACTGCAAAAGCTGTCTCTCGACTTTGCTGGTTGATAATAAATCGTATTCGGACTGAAGCTGCAAACGCTTTGTATATAGAGTGGCGGAGGGATTAACTGAATATTGATTGTCCAAATCTCGTATATCAGCTGCTATCTTAATCAACTTAGATTGCTCCGTTTTCCTGATGTAGGAGACAAAAGAAATAATCTGTCCACGAAGATAAGCCTTAAACGATTCCCAAAGTATATCGCTCCTAATATTCGGGGTATCATTAATCTCAAAGAAAATATGTATTTGTGATGTAAGAAAATCTTTAAAAGTGGGTTCAGATAACAATTGAGGACTGAATCTCCAAAATTTGGAGGGTGGACTGCCAAGTGGAAAATTAACAACTACCGAGGTTGGGGCATGGTCGGAGATAACTATACTATGGTAATCGCATGAGACAACGTTATGCAACAATTTGTTATCGAGTAGAAAGAAATCTATGCAAGAGTAAGTATGATGGACATGTGAAAAGAAAGAGAATACTTTATTAGAAGGAAATCTGGCCCTCCAAGGATCCTCCAAGCCCAGTTTGTCAGTATGAAATTTTAAAATTTTTGCCGATTTGGATAACGCCGATTGGTTAGTAGATGATCTATCCAGATCCAAGCTTTGAACCAGGTTAAAGTCGCCACCAATGATTATTTGATGATCATTGAGATTTGGTATTGAGGAGAAGAATTTTGAAATAAATTTATCGTCATCCCAAGTAGGAGCGTATAGCGAAGCCAAAACTACCGGAGCGTTCTACAATTTACCCGAAACTATAACGTACCTGCCATTTGGATCAGACACAGTAGTATTTAGTTCAAACGCAACATCCCGATGTATAATTATAGCTGCTCCTCTAGACCTCTCGGAGTACCTCGAGTGAAACAAGTGACCCATCCACGGCTTTTTAATGCGTGATACCTCTGCAGTACGGAGGTGTGTCTCTTGTAAAAAACAAACGTCTCCTTTTAATTGCTGTAAATGTGAAATTACCCTACCAGACTTAGTGGGAATGTTCATCCCCTTAACGTTCCAAGAAATAAAATGGATATTTCTACCGTTCATAGGCATTGACTTTCCTGTTGTATAGGCTGCACCGGCTGTACTGGCGGCTGGGTAGAGGAGGGAGGGGAAGGAGGGAGGGAAGGGGGGAGAGGGTACTCACACACACCACTGACAGACGAACAACAAAACAAACACAACACATAAAACAAAAACACAAAAAATGTCCCAATGGGAGCATTAACTCAGGTATCACCATGGATACAGGTATCACCATGGATACAAACAGTCCTGACATTAGTCAGTCCCAAAAAACTTCCGTTCCCCCTATCTTGAACAGTAATCAATAACCCCATAACCCACCCTCCTACAAACCACTGAGTGAGAAAAGGTTTACAACCAAAAACGAAATAAAAATGAGAACATGTATATCACCCTTCCATATTCACTCAGCACACATCTTAACTCATTCACTGCCAGAATTATTCTGGCCGCGTTTGAACACTGCCATATTTTTCATTGAAAAAAAAAAGTACTCAGGAGCCGAGACACAGAATTTTTAAGTTTTAAGTTAACAAGGAAGTGGGAGTCTATATCTTCGAAAAATCATATCTCCTTGGTCTTTGGGTCAAAAAAAAAAAAAAAAATCTAAAAAAAAAAAATATATATATTTTTAATTTTTTAATTTTTTAAAAAAGTCGTTTTAGTCGTTCTTGGCAGGCATGGCTTATGGACAGAAGTCGTTTTAGTCGTTCTAGGCAGTATATGAGTTAAGCGCAATTATGGACCCTTAAAGCTGGCATAATCTGAATATCAATGTTATAACATCACCAACAAACAGGCCATAACAAAATACATTCCACGTTAGAAAAACAAAATCAGGCATAATACAGCGTACACACCCCATCCCGAGCGAACCTCACCTGTAAGGTAGTATCAAAATATCCTACAAATATAACCTGTAGTAAAAGCCCAGGTAAAAAAAAAATAATAATAATAATAATAATTTCAATGATTTTTTTTTTTTTTTTTTTTTTTGACACTTAGGTTTAAGCTTCATAATAATAATCATAATCATAATGGGGTAAGATACACATATAGAGAAAAACTACAAATAAGCTTTTACAAAACCATTTTGGAAAAAATCATGTAAACGAGAGTGTCATTCATACTTGTTTTCCCAAAAATACAAGACTACCCCAAGGTCACTTAAAGTTATAGCCTTCATAGTGAAAAATATAAGGGAGAGAAAGCTCGGGACAGCATATGCACACCCAAAACACCCATCCCAACATAAATAAAGTGCATATAAAGAGCAATGACAACAAAACCTTCACAATAAAACCTTAAAAACCAAGTAAAACAAAATAGCTCTAAATTCCCCATTCCACCCACTCCCCATCCGCCGCCCCCCTTACGAAAAAAAAAACAATTGGCCGTCTTAAAGTCTATTAAAGATCAAATTGACATTAAAGGTGTTTCAATTACAGAGGTCCGACATTATGGTAACTGCTGCATCAAGGCCATATTACAACCATTATGTTGAGGTTCAAAACTAGATAAGAAAAGCCCATATAAGAAGGCATATTGACTTAAGTTATCATAAACATTAACCCAGCTGACTATTTATAAGGAAAATAAGAAAAGTACAAACATAAATATAACAGACATGTAATCAAAAACATACAAAGCCAAACAAAAAATAAAGCAGGTCCAAATAAGCCTGATTAGTACTCCTCTGCATCACAAACAAGCACACTGGCCCGTGGATTTCACATAAAGGCAAACCATAAATTAGTAAAACATGTCCAACAGGCCTAATAGTGTGCCAAACAAAATCATGCCATCAAACAATAACAAAGAGGAAGAAAAGAAGAAAAGAAAAAAGGAGAGCGTCTGTAATAGTAGTCAATTAAATAAATGATTGGCCCCAGGATGAGTAAGCTACGCAGTTAACACTCCTAAGGAGATATTATTAGTCTGATGTACAAGAAAAAAAAAAGAGAGAAGACATAAGGAAAGTCGGCTGCTATATAAAAACTAAATTGGCCAGAGAAGCAAATTTTCATTCAAAAACACACATATTAAAGATTATAACAAAAATGACGAGTTGAAACTAAAATGCATTTATAACAGAACGGACCGTCATCACATCCTAAGTTAGATAGCGTCAAGACTAGTCAATCAGTCACAGCCGGGTTAGTTCACGTAACAATACAACAGTCAAGCTAAATACAATTACCATGTCCATGAAATGCACCTTAAATGTATATATTATCTCAATGTAGTAGCGGCCTGACGCACCATTTACAACAAAAATAAAAATAAAAGGGAGGGGGGGAGGTAGGGAGAGGAGATGAGCAGATGTCAAAAAAAAAAGAGAGAAAAAGAAAGGCGTTGCATCAAAACAGTGCTGCCGTCCCAGCTGAGCTGTGGCTAACCAGGCAAACGCCCAGCCAGCCAGCTAACAGCCCTACCAGTCCGGGCTATTATGTCCATGTCCAAAAAGAGCAAAAAATAAAAATAGAAATCGAATCGGTTCAACATCAAGCGATAGAGTAATCAGATTGAGAGTCACGAAAAAATACTGTCCAGATGAAAAAGAGAGGAAAAAAGAGCGCATCTTCAGCCCGGCAGTGTTAATCAGTGTTCAGCCGTAGCTAGCCAGCCAACGGCTAAACTAGCCTTCCACAACGGCTAGGCTAGCAAGCTAACAGCTAAACAAATCCACGCAAAAACAGTACATCTGCCAGGCCAAATACAGTTATCAAATCCAAATCTGAACAGATCAAGTCATAAGCGAAGCACCCATTACTTGCGTTTAGATGTGATGTACTTTTCGGCCTCTTCAACGGACGCCAAATGGACCTTAGCTCCGCCATTTTCGTTAGCGATCATCAACTTGGACGGGTGGTGGAGAGCAGGCCGACAGCCAAGCTTGTACAATTCGGCCATCACATCACCGTACTTGGCGCGCTGCTCCACAACATCCTGGGGATAATCTTCATGGATGGCGATTCTTTGACCCTCGTACTGCATGTTCCTCCGCTTGCGTGCCTCCCGAATAACTTTCTCCTTGATCGGAAGGTTGTGGAAACGGACGATGACATGCCTCGGCTTGTCGTTAGCACCCGGTTTAGCCTTTAGCGATCTGTGAGCTAAATCCAGCTCGGGTGGTTCAGGCAGAACCTCGTCCCCCAGAAGTTCGAACAGGAAGGTGGAGAAGAAGGTAGTGGGCCTGGTCCCAGCCTCAACCGATTCTTTTACCCCGACTATACGTGCATTCCAGCGGCGACCTCTCGACTCGATATCCGAGGCTTTAGCACGCAGCTTAGCGTTGCTAGCGGCCTCCAAGGAAACTATACGATCACTGACAGAATCTGCATTAGACTCTAATGAAGTAATACGCTGGCCATGATCAGTTATAGTGGTGTGTATAAGGTCAATTTTAGATTCCAGCGTCGCGATGCTCGTTTTAAAGTCGGTCGAAAGAGCCGTCCTGTGTTCTTCTAGTAGGCTAGTCAGGGCCTCCATGTTAATGTCGTTAGCGGCGGTGGCGGTACCGGCTTCCATCAAAATAGTGTCTTTTTTGACGTGAGCAGAAGCCCTAGTGATCATTTTCTGATGTCAAGACTTAAACGCAAACTTTTTTAATTCAAACCATACCATTTATGAGGAAGGTAGTGGGATTTCTGTTTAGGTAAAGATATGAAGCGGGGGAGCAGAGAGAGGACGCGTCTACTCCTCACCCTGCATAACCGGAAGTCCTCTCTGGGTTCTAATGAGAAATGCACCAAAGCACACATAATCACAGTAAATACATTTTTTATTATTTATGGCTTACCAGTGCTTACCAGTGCATGTATAGACGGGTTTCCACGCGACGTCATCACAGAGCAGAATGCGCAATCTGCGCTTGCCAGTGGTAGAACGAACCCGGAAGCGCCATTCACTCTGTTGTTGTGTTCGGGAGTTAGATAGGCATAATGCTGCTATTATAGGCATAATAGGCATAATGCTGCTATTATATACAAATAAAGGACTAACAGATCCAACTTCCGACAAATCATTTTTATTGAGTAAACAAGATATTACAAACTGCATAATTTAATCTACTTTCATTAAACCTGTGAAGACCATTTATTTTATGAATGGACATTTGACCAGAGCTGCTGCGGGTAATAGCGCCCTCTATAGGCTCACCCCTCTCTTGCGCGCGCAGCATCCTCTCATGTTTACAGGAAACCCGTCTATAGTGACTGGAACGTTTTAATCACATTCATGTGAACAATACAAATAAGTACTTCCCTGGTTAAAATGACTAGTAACAATAGGAATATCATACCACCTTTACAACCATCCATCCATCCATCTTCAACCTATTATCCAGAGTCGGTTCCAGCAGAGAGCTCCAGACATCCCTTTCCCATACAGCCATAAATAACATAAGGTTAACAGTGTTAAACCACATTTGGAAACATTGGATATTCCCCGGTGGGGAAATGTACCATAATTACTTGTAAATGATGGACTTTGGCCAAGACATTGAATACATCCTGTATTATAACAACATGCTATCAGCTCTTATGAAGCTCAATTAGTCTTGACTTGTCACCTTGATTTTTTGCTTGTTTTTTGTTGTGATCTATAATCGCTTTGCTTCTGAGTTTTATTATCATTGAGCAAAATATATAAACCAGCCATGCAACTATCCAGATTAACCTAAATGGCGGATATGCTACGCGTGCCTGCCATTCAACCACTTAAACTCTCTAGACCAGGGGTCCCCTCCTTCATCTCTCTCTCAGCTAGGGGGTCCTTAACGTTTCTGGATCAGGGCCCACTTGAAAATCTTGAAACTTAAGCATTCAGGGCCCACCCATCTGACCACTTAACTTGTTAAAGGGTCAGATGTGTGGGCCGTGTGCATTTTAATGATCAATCAATCCATTGTGTTCCAGCTTGGAGCAATGGAACCAACATACTTTCTTCTTATTCGTTGGCATCGCTAAAAACACATTTTTCCAAGTTTTTCTATTAATTACTGCTAATGTTATCATTAAAAGCTTAGCATTCTGCCAATTATTTATTATTTGGGGGCCCACTTGCAATATCCTCACGGCCCACCAGTGGTCCCCGGCCCACAGGTTGGGAGCCGCTGGTGTGGATGTTCTGGTTGATGACTTTTTTGTTTAGTTTTTTTCCCCCCATCCTTTCCCACGCTTGCCTTCCCATATATTCAAACTGTGTGTGTGTGTGTGTGTGTGTGTGTGTGTGTGTGTGTGTGTGTGTGTGTGTGTGTGTGTGTGTGTGTGTGTGTGTGTGTGTGTGTGTGTGGAGAGAGAAGACATGTGGCTGCTTGCTGCTTGGCTCTGTGGGGGTTTGGGATTCAACACAGTCCCTCTGTTTTCCCTGGATGTTACCTTTCTCATGATGCCATCTTATTATGTTAAAACGTTGATTCGTTGACAGAAATATTGTGGCCATTACTCATTTTGTGAGTAAATATTGCCCTGCAGTAGGTCAGGTTTGATTTGAATAGAAGAGAAACTTTGTCATCCAGACATGGAAATTTGCCTCTGGGCTTTACTAAGGTAAACATGCAAGGCACATGCGTTTCGTGTTTACATATTAAAAGTGCAAAATGAACTATTTCTTTTTAGATGCCAATGTCTTTCTGAGATTCTGAATTGAATTCTTACCCCCCCCCCCCAAGTGGAGTTTTAACAAGGTAGTTTCTACAAATATCAGACATTTTTATATATACCAATATATTTTGTGAAATAAACAGCTTTATTATTTACATAGTTCACAGTTGGTAATACTATGTATTGAAACACTTGGCCTTGTGGCCTTTCAGCCCTGGCATTTGGCCTTTGTGCCCTCAAAGAATTCCCCAAAGGCCAAGTGGCCTTGCCCATAAAATGACGAAATTCCAGGTGACACAACATTTTAGTTAACTGAAATGAAAATTTAAAAAAAGGGAAAAAAGAAAATAGCTAACTGAAACTGTACTTACAAATCTAACAGAAAATATATTTGGTTTTATTTTTGGTCAATTTGTTCAAATGTATCAACACAACAAGCATGAAGATGTACTGATGCATATGAGATGTTTGGATGTTCATATGACTGTGAGTTACTACTACTGTATTACCCAATACCTATTCTGAACTTCTTAAATCTTGCCCCTGACAAATACTGAAAGTGAAACTTAATACTGGAACTGATGAAAACTAATAAACATTTTTAAAGTATTCAAATGAAATTCCGTAACACACATTATAGTATACACACTATCAAGAATAGCAACAGTAATTGATTCATGAGAACCAACAATAGAGTGAGCGGAAGTTCAAAGCATACTGTAGGGTATAGGCTTATACAGCCCACACATGTCTCCTGAGGTGTGTGTCCAAGGTTGCACACTAACACATAGGCACACACAGACAGAGACACACAATTCTCAGACTCAAACACAGACATAGTCAAACTGGTTTGCCTGGTGTTATGTCAACGCAGCACCTCACAATACTCTCGAGTATTCTTGGAAGGGATACCGTGAGCCCTGAGCTGGTTCTTCAACTTACTTGTTTTGATGTTTTGGCCTCACTAAACACAGACTTCAGTCATCAACACAGTGACAATTCACCACAATAAAATGTGTTCTCCGTTTTAGTTTCTGCACCAGATCAAATGGCACATCTTACCTCAGGACTAGAAGGAACAGCACCTTTCAAATTACGTTCTTTAGGAAACTCACACTTTCAAATTAGTTTTTCTCCTCACCCACAGTTCATTTATAGTTAACTGAATAGACTGATCAACCAATATTTGTGCTATTCTACAAGTAAGACGCGCGAACGCGCTACACTTCGGCCTGACACTTACATTACACAAAAACACATTGGTTTTTGGGATACTTTTATTATGATTCCTTAAAAAATGTGTATGGGACCCGTTTTAATCTGCCCACGATCCATATGTGGGTTCTGAGCCAACCTCTTTGGAAAACACAGCGATATGACATGCAGTAAGCCTCAGGTATTACTCACATATCCTACCTAGATTATATTAATACCATTTCGCTGCTCTCTGATGAAAGGGTGTCTTAGAAAAAGTTAACATTCCATGTTTGTAGAAGATATTGTTTTCAGACTGATGCAGTAAGCAAAAATGAATGCTTAGATAATTAGGAAATCCCTGGAAGCAATTAAAAACATAAAAGCAAAGTGCAGAAATAGCAGATTACTGTTCTGAGCAAAACGGCACCTCTATGTCTATGCCTGTATAATAAATTAGAGCGTTAACAGGACAGTTCACCTAAAAATGCCTGCTGCCATCTTATGTTAATAAAAGGGTATTACAGTACATAAAATATCACTCAAACTCTATTAGTCATTACTTGCTTAACCACTTAAATCCTATATACACTGTTGACCGGGTTTTTCCCCCCCCTAAAAATAGCTGATTTACAAGCTCAGGCCCATTATGATATGCTGAATGCAGAATAGGGATGCGAGGGTGCATATGGTTAATATACTTTCCCACTCTTTAATTCTCTGTCTGTATTTGCTTCCTCACCCCCCTTTCTCTCTCTCTCCCTCCCTCCCTCCCTCCCTCCCTCCCTCCGTCTCCCTTTCTCTCTCTCAGTGAGTTGGAGGGCTACGTGGAGCATTTGAAACGGGAGTCTGCATCCAGTCCTACACAGCCGTCAGTCACCCTGAGGGATGTGGAGGAGGGAGCCGTCAATCTCAGGAGGGTCGGCGAGGCCCTGGCTGCACTCAAAAGTCTGTGGTCTTTGTATTTTCAGTGTTTGCATTGTTTACTTTTTATTTACTCTATATCTTTACTCTGCTGAAATAGGCTCTTCTCTATTCTTCCCTTCACATTCACATACATGGGAGGAATGGATAAAATGCAGTCAATTCTATTTTACAATTCAGTATAAAATATGTTACACATTACATAATGGTCTCTTTCTCACCCCTCATTGCATTCCTGTCTTTTCCTACATCTATCCCTCCCTCCTTCACCCTACCCCGTCCATACCCCCCCCCCAATCCTTCCATCCCTACTTCTTGCCGTCCCTCCTTCTCCTCTACAGGTGAGTTTCCAGAGTTACAGCTGAAGATGCGTTCGGTGTTGCGGGTGGAGGTGGAGGCTGTGCGTTTCCTCAAGGAGGAGCCTCACAGGATGGACAGCATGCTGAAGAGGGTCAAAGCCCTCACAGAGGCCCTCAGTGGCCTCCGCAGGTAAACACACACACACACACACACACACACACACACACACACACACACACACACACACACACACACACACACACACACACACACACACACACTCGACTGTTGGTTTAGTTCATGTTTATTAGTAGCAGTCATCATCATACATGAGTCATGACATCATGTCATGGTGATATCATAGTCTTGGGAACATTAAAATGGGTTCCAAAATGATTGAATATAAACATGTTGATTAAATCATTAACTGGTGGTAGTTCAGCCGCCTGAAAGGATAAATGTGGGCAGTTATTCCAACATTAGTGGCTTTTACCCATAATATAGAATGGAAAAACAAACTATTCCTACATATCTGCCTCCATGCAACACTCGTTTCCTGCAAATCTTTGTAGTATTTTAAGATTTGTGTTGCACAGCTCAGGAAACTGTGGACAGTCTGGACACACAATGAAATTGGTCACAATAAAAAAGGTCAAAATTAAAACAGTTTAAACTCCATGAAAATTTTGAGCAATGCGATGCGCTATTAATACATGTGTATTGTTGCTGAGTCTGACCAATTACTGCCATGTTCCGCTGTTTTGACCCTGCTCAAGTGCAAGCAGGGTCTCCACCATCACGCGGCAGCACACTGCAGTAGCAAGTGCTGAGGGTGCTTGTGAATGTATAGATTAAAAAAAATCAAATGTAAAAAAAAAACACAGTAAATCCCATCCTCACAATCTCTGTTCTCCACTTTTCAAACCCCCTCTTCAGGTATGTGTCAGAGAGCCACCCCCACCTCCCCGAGTCCACCACCTCTGCCAGACCAGTCCCAGGGGAGCCCCTGGAGGCCTGGGAACGAGAGCAGGGTCTTACCAGGAGCCTGACTCCCCAAAACTCCCCCAAGCCCCAACCTCGATCCTCAGTCAGGCCGCCTCTCGCCAGCCCCGTGCCCTCTGGGACACGGGCTGAAGGCAGGTTGGCGGGACCAGCCTCTCCCATCATGCCTCACCATGTGCGAACCGCGGCGGCTGTCATCCAGTCGTGCAACCACCACCCGAGCCCACCACTGACCCCCACCCATGGACGAGACTCCCCCTCTGTGGCCA
Organism: Gymnoscopelus microlampas; assembly: GCF_963454915.1. NCBI lineage: Eukaryota > Metazoa > Chordata > Actinopteri > Myctophiformes > Myctophidae > Gymnoscopelus > Gymnoscopelus microlampas. Next base: position 29,309,816 of record NC_139942.1, on the reverse strand, counting down.
AGGTATTTTATTTTATTTTTTATATATATTTTTTTTGTGTTCAGACAAGATACTAACACAATTAACAAAACCAACAAATAAAAAAAACAACAACAACAAGGCCAAGGTATTTCCAATCGGTGAAAGCCACTTATGTATTTTAGATACATAAGTGGCATCAGTCCGTCTCATTATTGTAGTGGTGTAGACTACTGGTCCCACTGCGCCTTGTTTATGAATATCCTCTGGGTAATAAACACGAGTCAGTCATTTTATTTCCACTATTAATGTTTTCTTTTAAAAATATAAAGTTATTAAATATGTCATTTCTTTGTAGGCTATATTTAGATTATTTGTCATCTGCCCTGTGGAACTTCAAAGCCTAAAAGCCAAACAGAAATGGATTTTTTATTCATAATGTTCCGGTGTTCAACGACACAAGCACAATTAAATCGCTAATCGCAATTATTTGCATGACAATTCATTGTCGACGTGCAATTTCATAATGGTGACAGCCCTAGTGTTGTGTTGGCTGTGCAAAGGTGAGCCCTCGTAGCAGAGAGAACAGCCCTGCCCTGCAGAAGAGGAAGCCCTCTGCAGACTGCTGCACAGAACCAGCAGATAGCCAGACCACACTGACTTCAGCAGAAGACACTAGCGTCAACAAGCACACAGTGACAGACACTGAGGTCAGTGTTCACTATGTCTGTGGTTCTCAAACTTGTTCATGTCAAGGACCCCCAAATTGACACTTATTAGCCCGCGGACATCCATTTGAAAAGATATGCCAAGGAACCCCATAAGAGAATAATTTTACGGCTCTAGCAGTGGTTTTCAACCATTCTAATTTCAAGGACCCCCCAGTTTGACATGCATTAGGCTACGGACTCCCATTTAATGGCATTTCTATCTCTGGGACCCCAATTTCTATTGTAAAATCAATGTTAATTTAACTCTGAGAGTGTACAAATGGAACCAAATGGACACTAGCGGTCTGTAACTCAGAGTTACAGACCGATAAGGGTCAATTTGGTTCCTATCTATCATTTAGCTGGGGACTCCCTGGAACTCCCTCAAGGACCCCTGGGGGTCCCCGGACCCCATTTTGAGAACCAACGCACTATGTTACCGTCACTGTGCAGTAGAATCCTCAGTGTTCAATTCACTCTGAGAGAGTACAAAGGGAACTAAAAAGACTGTAAAGGTCCGGTTCCACCTGTACACACTCAGACTAGAGTTACAAATTAGAGCAATAAACCACAAGAGGCTGTTGTTGGATAACAGCTATGTTCTTAGGTTAGCTGTTGTAAAATCACGTTAAACCACGGCCTCGCGTGGCATATTGCTTTTCTAAAAGGGTTACCAACAATGCAACAGGAAAATCATAGACATATCCCAATTAAAACAGTTTTAACATCAATTTAAATACAAGAAAGTAGTCCCTGCGACTGCCTCCACAAACAAGGACGTTGCTGTACAAATGCATGGAAGGTACAGAGTGTACCCTTTGGGGTATCTGCCTTGTTTTAAAGTGATTCGTAAAACCTTGCACATACGCGGTATTGCATCCATGGAACGTTACAGTGAATATTGTTAACAAAATGTTGACGGAGTGATACTGATGCATGCAGAACTAGGTGTATTTTACAATCAAGCAGTGGAACTATCAGTTTTAGAAGGATATATTAAAAACTGTGTTTTTTACTGTGACAAATATTTGAATTGGCTTGTTTGTAAGATGTACATTTCTCCACTAAGGCTGTCTGTCTGTCTGGCTGTGTTTCTCTTCCACAGTCTACAGTGAGACAATCTCCAGAGGGGAACCAGAGTGAGGTGACACCACACCAAACCATCCAGAATGACGCTAACATCAGTGAACCTGAACCAACTCCAACCACAGCCTCTCCTCGGCCTCCCCTCAACACCACCAGCAGCACCAGCAGTACCACCACCCCCATCACCACCCCCAGCACCACCACCAGCACTACCAGCACAGACTTTGAGCAGATCCTCCAAGAAGCCCAGGCCAGCCTGATGAGCTCCATTCCAGACTTGGAGGTTTCAGTCACGAGAGAGGATCCCTCTCCTCCTCCTCATCTTCCTCCCTCCTCCTCCGGGTCTGACACAGAGCCAGAGCCCGCCTCGGACCTAACTCAGCAAGGTAACATTTTATAAAACGATTGATTGATTGATTGCTTGATTGATTGATTGATTGATTGATTGAACGATACTATGACATTTGTTGTGATTGGTTGTAGGGTGTACATACTACTATAATCCTACTATATATCCTACCACTAATGTATAAAATGAGGAAAGCTGGGGGCTCACCGGGTAGAGCTTAGGCTCAGTCCTTGCGCAGCCGTCCTGGGTTTGAATCCAACCTCTTTCCAACCACGCTCTTTGCTGTGTGTACTTGATGACTAAAGTAGTCAGGACAGCAGAGTCACTGCCCATCTTTCGCCGCAGGCTGAAAACCCACCTCTTCAGGAAACACTACCCTTCCTCTTTGCCTGGCCTACTTGTTGTTAACTAGTTGTAGGAACTATTGTTGTATTGTTGTATTGGATCTATTAGCTCGTGCTCATTTGATTTGGCTATTTTATCTCATGTGTTTATGAAAGTAGATAGCTGATATATTGCACTTTTACCTTAGCGCTAGGTATACTCTTGGTTGCTTGTTTTTACAGGAAATGCACTTAAGACCTCTGGTGATTAGTAGTTTCGTTCCCTACCTATGTTGAATGCACTTATTGTAAGTCGCTTTGGATAAAAGCGTCTGCTAAATGACTGTAATGTAATGTAATGTAATGTAATGTAGTTTGTAATATTTATCTGTGGAACCGAGACAAACTAAGTGAATGCCTACAATTCCAAGTGCTTGTCAGGGTGGGGGGTCCCCACTTCATATATGATTATTTTGGGGGGTCACGGCCTGAAGAGTTTTGGAACCCTACTGTACCTCCTGAGCCACTGCCACAACACGTCGGGTTGCAACACGTTTGCCGAATGTTCTGTTTTTGCCTAATGTAATTCTATTTCTGCCAAAATGTTCACCTATAGTTCCAGGGGAGCAGCCCACTGAGACCAAAGAGCAGCCCCTGCAGTCATGGACGTCATCAGACCCTCTGGAGGAGGACGCTCCCAAGCTGCCCGATGAGGTGGACACCCCACAGTCCAAACCCTCTATCCAAGGTCAGCTACTAGCTTTAAATGAAGACAAAAGACCTTCACTCAAACACACGTTCAACTCCTTGGTTGCTTTGTGTCGTTCATGGCATTCTAGAGTACAGACGACACATTAAAACACTAAACAAACCCTACATACTTTGTTGCACGTCAAATGTCAAAAATACTCGATCTACAAGCTCACAACGCGTTACGACGAGATGCATTTTGAGCTTGTAGATCTGCTGTTTTTGCCAAAGGTTAAAAAATAGCAAAAGTAGCTGATCTACAAGCTGGCAGATCTGCTACTTTTGATACTTTTGTGTGACGCTGTAGTATGATCAAGTAGGACATTAATTTACGGAAAAAAAACACAAAAAGTAAAAATATGGAGATGAGAGGTTTCTGCCAGACAGCCAACAGGGATATATTTTGTGGTGTGTCTTCTTCAGCCCCAGTAGAAGTGTCTCAGCCTGCCGTGGCCCCTGTGGAGGCCCCTGCTGTGGAGCCCTCCTCGGTCCCCCCAGGCGCTGAGCGGGCCGGCAGGCCGCTCGTGGAGAAACCCCGCCGGCCCAGTGTGGAGAGAGAGCGCCGGCAGAGTCCTGACAAGGCTGGGAAGTCTCCGCCTCCTCCACCACCACGCAGGTACTGCAGGTTGATCAGTCAAGTCCCATTAAACCTCTTGCTAGAAGTCCTTGTTTTAATTTCAATTTATGAGTCCATTTGGTTCTGTTACAGACCTTTAAGGGACTATTTAGAACTGCCTCAAGGAACCCTGATGGTCCCCACTTTGTTCTTCATTATTCTACTTCATACTTTTTGTTATCTTCACAATAAACTATCATAATTGTAATAATATTACATTTACAATATAATCGTTACAGTATTTATTGCTGCTGCTGTTGTCTTCTGTTAGGTTCTACCCTGCCAGCCCAGGTCTCACCACAGGAAGGTCAGGGGAGGTCATCTTCACCAGAAAAGACCCTGTTGGTGCTCAGGTGTGTGTGTGTGTGTGTGTGTGTGTGTGTGTGTGTGTGTGTGTGTGTGTGTGTGTGTGTGTGTGTGTGTGTGTGTGTGTGTGTGTGTGTGTGTGTGTGTGTGTGTGTGTGGGTGGGTGGGTGGGTGGGTGGGTGGGTGGGTGGGCGGGCGGGCGGGCGGGCGGGCGGGCGGGCGGGCGGGCGGGCATGCACAGTTACATACTGCAGTACTTCACCAAGCCGGCTTGATCAAGGTCCCAGATTTTGGGGGATAAGAGAAACTAGTTTAATAAAATTCCTGTTGTGTTATTGGATTTCCGTTTCCTCCTCAAACTTTGATGTTGCATACCACAGAAGAAGTGCAAATCAACAACAAAGGAAACATTTTAATCAATCATCTTTTCACTTCCTGTTGGTATTTATTAAATGACTCTTCTTCTTTAGTCATATTGCCATATTTGTATTTCATATATTCTTGACCGCAGACAGCAACCTACCTTGTCACGTTCCTTGTACCATACATGTTAACATACTCCACCAATAAGCTGTTTCTCATAAACGGTTTCTGAATTAAATTGATTGCAGCTGAAAGCATGGGCAAAATCAATTGCAAATTGTTTGATTTGAAACATTTAGTTTAAGAATTTCGTTTTTAGAAGGCATTTGTAGTATCGGCCTCAGGTCTTAATGGGTTAAATAGTCTTTTTTTGTCTGTTTGTCACCAGGATGAGGAAGAGAAGGAGGCAGTCGTGACTCCCCAGCACAAACCCCTACGGCAGCCCCCAGAGGTCAAACCCAAGCCTCCGAACCCCCACTCGCTCTCAGCTACAGCCCCAGCCACAGCCACGGCCCCGGACCCCAGCCCCACCTCTGTCCCGGCGACAGAATCGTCCGACACAGAGGAAGACGAAGAAGAAGAAGAGGAGGAGGATGAGGAGGATGACATGTTCATGAAGGAACTGCAGGTATGTGTATTCATGGAGCACAGCTACACTAACTTCTCTGACCTTCAGATAAAACCGATATAATCAAATCAATAACCTGGTGGAAGCTACCAATCCTGTCTCTTAACCCATTTAGACCTGAGGCCGATTCTAAAAACGCCTTCTAGGTTTTTGGAAAAACTTTGATTCAAATTATAATTTTGTTGCTATATATTTTTGTTGTTCGGTGGAAAAATGGTATGTCCCAAAAATGTTCTTTTTTAAAATAGTGAAAATAGCCGAACTATAAGCACACAGCACCTCACATGGCGAGGCGTTGAGTGCTTGTAGATCTGCTATTTTCACTACTTTTGTGTGACACTCTTGTGTGATGAAGTAGGGCTTTAATTTACAAAAAAAAACATACATTTGAAACTTTCTGCCCGACAGTGACAATATATATAACAACCAAAATGACACAGATGCCTTCCCGGATTGAAAGGTATAACAAAGTACAGTATAGGCTTTCCAGGTCTAAATGGATTAATTTAACTCGGAGAGCTAAGAAAATGGACTGGCAATCTTTTCTACGTGGGTCCATTTACACCCTCCGAGTTAAATTCACTCTTGTGATTTTGCCGTCTGATTGAAGTGCTCTAGGGTGAACGTGGATATAAAAAACACAACTGGGAGACGTTGGAGGAAAGAAGGTTATTAAGAGTGTCTGGGTATGACATCATCGGGCTTCCATCACAAACCCTCCGTTCAAAGTGCCCCCCACAACACACATTTTCCAACACACTTATTATTTACTTATTGTATTCTTTGTCATACGATGGTGTCCCGCGCCGAAAATAGCACGTTCTACGAGCCCTCAGCGCGTCGCAATGTGACGCGTTGTGGGCTCGGAGATCAGCTATTTTCGGCACAGGACACCGTCGTACAAGTAAGTATAAATCAGGCTTCCGATTATGACTCAGCATTCCCACACGTCAGACTTCTGTGACCTTGTGACCTGAAACATTTGTCACATACTAAGTGCTAAAGAGCCGTTCACCCCCCAAGCATACTACAAATATAACTATAAACTAAAGATATTGTTTGAAAAATCGTTCTAACTTAAAGGAGTAGTTCACCCAAAAGATTACTTATTTTCTATCAATTACACTCCCCATAAAGCATTGAATTCATGGAGATTTTTTGTTTTTGTCCCATTCCTAAGCCAATAATTTTGACATCAATCACAAATAAAATCTCATTGAATTCAATGCTTTATTGGGTGCGTAATTGATAGAAAACAAGTACTTTTTTGGGTGAACTACTCCTTAAGTGGATTGTAGAGTCCGCACCACAGCTATAATGAAGACAATGGTGAACGATACAGTTACAGTTATCGTTATAGTTATAGTGCCTGGTGTGATCAGACCTTTACTGTTAATGAAACTCCAGAGGTTTCGATGTTCAGTAACTAAATGAACGCAGATGCAAACGAGGAACAGCTTGTGCCGAGAACTAGCAAAGGACAGAACCTCAACCCCGCCACGCTCCCAGTGACCTTTGCCCCCTTTGACCCCTTCTCAACCAGGTGTTTCAGCAGTGCACTTTGAGGGAAATAGGGAGCAGATGTGTGGTTGACCTCTCAGCCTCTGACCCACAGAGCCGAGAGATTGACCCCAAGGTAAAGACAGGCAATCTGTTAACCGCGCCCAAGCCTTCACCGCTGAATTTAAACTATAAAATAAATCATTAACAAAATCACTAATAGTATAAAACTAACAAAATCACAGATAGTGCAATCACTAACAAAATTCTAATATTCAGCATGAGCTTATATCTAACATTTAAAAAAATATGCCTATAATCATAGGCATATTAAAGACACCGGAAGCTGTCTTAATGCTTTGACTAATACTCACCTGTTTTGCGGTTTGTACTAACTCTAATAAAAATCTAATGAGATTGCTCTCTTTCTCTCTCTCACTGTCAATCTCTCTGTCTCTCACTCGCTCGCGCTCTCTTTTGCTCCCTCTCTCTCTCTCTCTCTCTGTCTCTCTCTCACACACACACGCACGCACGCACGCACGCACGCGCGCGCACACACACACACACACACTGAGAGTGTTATTGGAGATGCTTGGTCCTTTTGATATGTACTGCTTATTCAACCTTTATAGATGAATGTATCTTAATCTCTCAAAGAAGCTGAATTTCTTTTATCCTATTTATGGATCTTCATTTTCTAATGCAGATGATGAATTATTACGCATCTTTCATGTCTAGATGGCAACAATACAGTAAGGATTCCTGGGTTAACAAGTCAGCGCCGCAGTGGTTTGAAAACTTCGGATTCCAAATCCCCCATTCAGCAATAGTACATGAGAGGCTGTGGTATGTTGTGATAATACCATTGTGCCATTGGCACCATGCAAAGTCCTTGTACTGTAGTCGTGGTATGATCACGATATATCATGGCCTCTATTGCATCATTGCTTTAACACAATTTTAACCAAAAATGATTATGGTTGCCTTTCTGACTAAAACACCTCATGCATAGCATAATAGTGGCTTATTGTGATTATACAACAGAGCAATGTGATGTGTTATCATGGGGAGATCCAATTTGACATTTAAATGTGTTTTGGCACAGTGTGTCTTATCTAGACCATGTGAGAGCTGCTAATTCCTTCTGCAGTGGAAATGTATTACCAGGTGGAAACAGTGGTAGAAAGTAACTAAGTACATGTACTCAAGTACTGTACTTAAGTACAATTTTGAGGTCTTTTTTTACTTTACTGGAGTATCTCCAATTTTCAATACTTATTACTTTTACTCCACTACATCATAGAGGCCAATGTTGTACTTTTACTCCAATACAAGTATTTGAAAACTTTAGTTACTAGTTACTTTGTAAATTTTGATAATAAAAAAAAAACATACATACATTAACCTCTTCAGCCCTACAGTATATGTACTTTGGCTATGAAAATAGCCAATCTACAAGTATTTCTACATTGCAGTATTAATACTTTTACTTAAGTAACAAATGTGAGTACTTCTTCCACCACTGGGTGTAAATGGTGTCTATCTCTACTCTCCACTATTTGCTTCTCATTCTGCCTCTGTGTCGTCAGCATGGTTTTTGAACCAGTGATAAAACTGAAGGAGTGGGTTCTTCTGTTGAAATCAATCCTTCACTTCCACTTCCTGTTAACACTGATTCCTGCTATAACACCAGGAAAATGTTCCACTATTCCATGCGGGTTCTCATCCCTGGTACTCTCAACTGCTGATTTCCTTGCTGTACTGTTTTTTTCATTCCACCATTGGTGCCTGTGGACTCTGTTGTTTTCTGTCGCCTGCCTGTTGGGAGATTAATAAAGAGATCACGGTACTCTAACCCACCTTGGCTGCTCTGTCCTTCTTTTGATAACTACAGTAAAGCATGCAGCAATTGAAACCATCATGATTTGTACCCCAGTTCATCCTTAAAGGAGTAGTTCACCCCAAAAATGACTTATTTTCTATCAATTACACATCCCATGAAGCCTTGAATTCATGGAGATTTTTTTGTTTTTGTCGCATTCCTGAGCCAATAATTTGATGACCGGCGGAAAGATGCAAATGTCTCCGGTAGGAGACTCAAAGTTGACACTTTGTGTCTCCTACCAAATCCATTATTGGCTTAGGAATGTGACAAAAAAAAAAAAAAAACATGAATTCAAGGCTTCATGGGTAATTGATAGGAAAAAAAGTGTTTTGGGGGTGAACTATCCCTTTAACATGCTGTCCTACTAATTAGATTCAGCTTTGGAAAGACAACCCGTTGTTCAGCAGAGATGACAACAATAGTCCAGCAGTCAGTCCCAGGGTAAGATGCCATGTTTCTTCCCTAGTACAAATATACCTCCTCTACAATGAACATGGTGGTTCAAGGAGGGGTTGTTGTTTTTTTAAGATAATTCTACAGGAGACAAACTTCCCCATATCTTTCTATTGTCTTTACCTTAATGGAGAAGGGAAAATGTGGGTTCTAAAGCTAATCATTTTACCCAGCTCAAAGTCACTGCTCTAATCTTTTAACCACTTAAACCCTATTGATGAGCATCCCAGGGGTATTTGGGCACCTCCTTTTTTCACCTCTTTTTGCCGAATGTTAGCCTATTATGACATACACAGTATAAGGATGCTAGAGTTCACGTGATTAATAATACATTTTACATTTCATTATTTAAGTTCTAATAAATTGCCAGCAAACTACGGCAATTCCCTTTTCTCCTTAAATTGCCTTTTTAATGCATCTTTGTACATTCTACCATCATGTGACATTATTTTCCTCACTACAGGATCCACCTCTCTCTCAATTGGTGGCGTTTTCATTTGTTCAATCAGATAAATTTGTCATTTCTAGCCCAGCTAGAAAAATGGACGGGGAGCTAGAAACAGCATTGTGACAGCAAATCCTCTGTTTAAAATGTATATTGTATCTATTGCACTTACAACACACTGTAGACTCGATCTTTCAACATCTCTGTTTAAAATCTCTGTATTTTATATGTTTAGAGACTTGAACAGAACAAACAGGATTTCGTACTGATAACGTTCTCGTTTCTCCCCTTCCTTCCCTGTTCTTTTTAGGTCATGTATTATGTCACTGGACAGCTGACCGCTCATAATACAGCACCAGAAGAAAATACCCAATGCAAAGAAGAAGAGAGGGCACCGCCCCGCTTACAGGTGGCCAATCAAAATCCTCCTGAACTAAAACATCATCCTGAGCTAATAACATCTGACCACCAGGTAGTTTCTGAGCTAGAACCCGTAGTGTTGGCTGACCAAGGTGGTTGTTGCTCTGATAATCAGACCATGGGATCTGGACTGGCGCAAGATACAGAAGCTGAAAAAGATTCCAGCTGTCCTGATCAGAAAATGGAGGAGGAGAAACATTTGGTTCAGCAATTGCCTGTCCAAAACATTGCTCTGGAGCGAGATACACAAGCCAGTTGTCCTGATAAGAAAATGGAGGAAGAGAAACATTTGGTTCAGCAGTTGCCTGTCCAAAACATCGCTCTGGATACAGAAGCTGAGAAAGATGCCAGTTGTCCTGATCAGAAAATGGAGAAATATTTGGTTCAGCAATTGCCTGATCAAAACATAGCTGTGTCAGGGAAAGTGATGGAGCTACCATCAGCAGAAAATGATCCTACTCTTGATACGAGTCCTTGCCAAGAAAATGTGGAGGGTGTCGACAAGGTCCTTTCCCCAAACCCAATACCAACTGCGAAGACCATGGTGCCAGTTGTGACTTTACAAAAACAAAATGTTCTTGTAGTCAATATGCCAAGTCCTGAGCAGATCAAAAATGAGGAGGAAATTGTCCAACAGGTGCCAACAGTAATGAAGGTTGAGTTACCACCAGTGGTAGCTTTACAAAAAGAAACTTTTGCTGATATCAGTCCGGTGAGTCTGGATGAGAGGATTGAGGAGGAAGTGGTAAAGCAAATACAGAGCCCGAACTCAGTACAACGAGACAAGAAGGTGATGCTAACGACAATTGTAACTTTACAAACAAAAGAAAAGATCCCACATTTTGATGCGAAACATGAGGAGGTAGAGGACAAACAGAAACAGTTGTCTTCACCAAACACGGCAGTGGCAGGGAAGAAGTCAAATTTGACAGTCGTCGTAACTTTACAAAAAGAAAACTCTCCAACTGATGGGTTGGTGTCAGAGGCCACAGAACCGAGTCAGGGGTGTATATCTGTTAGTCCTACCCACAATGTTGCCCCAACTTCCTCTAGTTTCACCGACAGCCCAAGCTCTCAACAGCAGAACCATGAGGCACCACGACAGACGTCCAGAGACCAATCGAGTTATGCAGATGAAGGCTGTAGCTTGAGTCCTGATCTGTTTGATGACGAGGGTCCTCCCCCTCCCCCACCCCCAACTGATAAGTTTTCTCTCCGGATGTCAAAGAACAGAGTAAAGGTGCAGTCTAAAGTTGAGCACCAGGACACAGCCAAAGCTAATAGCCCAGAGGTGCAGAGCGTCATGACAAACGAAAAGCAGGGGGAGCAAGATTGTGATCACAATGATGACTTTGACAATAAACCTATTATCATCGTCTTCAATGAGCCCATGGACATCCAGTCTGCATACAAGCGTCTTTCCACAATTTTTGAGACTGAGGAGGACCTGGATAGGATTTTACCATCAGCAAGTATCGAGTATGAAGAGGAACACAGCGGAGAAGAAAGTCTGCAGAGTTGGAGTGAAACAAGCGAAGCAAAGTTTGAGGTGACGGCAAACATAAAACATAAAACACTTGATAGTAGTATATTTCCCGATACTGAAGACATGGGTAAAACATGCTCTCCTTCTAAATCAGAAACCAAGAAGAAGTTCAAATTCAAGTTTCCCAAAAACAAACTGGCGGCCATCAGCCAGGCCCTTCGAACTGGAACGTCCAAACCAGGGAAGAAAACTCTTGAGGTTGTCGTCTACGAGGAGGAAGAAGAGTTAGCACCAGAGAGCAGGTTGAAGGAGTCAAAGGAGACCAGGAGATTTGAGATCAACAGCATCAAACAACAGACAGAGTCAGGCAAAAGTGACACATTTAATAATGGTATGTCGTCTATCAACACCAGTCATCCAAAGTCACCAACTCGGACAGAAGAGCTCTGCAGGAGTGCATACAACTCAATAACTAGCCTAGAAGAGTCCATCAAACAGCTGGAAATAAGCGTGGACAACATTGGTACCGTCTCTTCCCCTTCATCCGCCGTCTCTTCAAGTCCTACCACAGTTTCTAAAGAAGACCCTCAACCCACAGACAAAGTAAGGCGAGAAAGGGAGAAAAGTCCCTCCAAGAGACCGGGTTCTCAGATCTTGAAGGGCCCACAGCCGCCACAGAGTAAGAAGGCCAAAGCGCAGCCTTCCAAGGAGACTGTGGCTGCCAAGAGACAGGTCTGACGGGTCTAAAGTTCCTTTTCACTTACTGCTTAAACCTTGCTGGTGGCTGGGTCTCTGCTGTTACTGACTGAATGCAACAAGTATGTTGTCTGTGCTGCTATGAATCATTTCATTGATCTTGCCCCCCAAAATGAAATTACATCTGCCTACTAGCGGTGATGCAGAACTGTGTGTTTGGAGCTGTTACATCTTTTGATTATGTGTTGTTTTTTTCTGTTCTTTTTATTTATTTATTTAATCAGTCCCTTCTTACCGCATAGGCACTTAACAAGAACAAATGATATTTTTGGGGAATCTAAATAAAAATGCTAACGATGTAATGATAAAAGTAGTTTTTCAGGCATGTGTCACTACATTGTGACAAATACCTGAAGTATTTCATGTCAAAATAAATATTTCAGTAGAATCTCAATAAAATGTAATGAGTCTGTGATAATTTGTTGATTGAACTGCCAAATATTAGGAACTGAAAGTGATCTCTAATCTCTAATGTATCCAATTTATGATTGAGTTACCTTTTAATATGAAACATTATTTAGTTGACTGCACAGATGTATCATTTCTTGTAGATGCTACTAAGGTATATATAGCTGAAATAGCTTGGGAGTGCTTTGGCTGACTTATCAAAATGTCATTCTCATTGGAGAACTGTCACTTTGATGTTGCTTTATTTATTTTCCTTGTAGAAAAGAAATCATGTATGGCTTTGAAAACCTCTGTCTGTTTTTATGCATGGTGTGCCTATAAGTGGGTGTTACTAGGAAATGAATTGTTATGTGGGCACAACGACAATTCGCCTCTTTCTCTTGTATTCTTATACTGTCGCTGTCGGGCAGAAACCTTGTATTTCCATATAGTATTTAATTTATTTAATTTTATTTAATTTATTTGTGTGTGTATATATATATATATATATATATATATTCATAAATGAATGCTCCATGTTATCATTGTATGACAGTGTCATACAAAAGTAGCAAACATTTTGGGAAATATTTGAACATTTTCACCTGTAATAATAGGGACGCCAGGTTGAAAATGGGTCTGTATGTGGGCTTTATGAATATTTAACCAATGAATCAGTCAATCAGTTTTGGACATGCAAGGTTTCCGCCCGATAGCGACCATATCTTGCACGCTACATAAATGTCCTGCTTTGGTGTGCGTTTCAAAAACAACATTTTACTTGGATCTAAAGTATAACGTAATCACTTCTCATTTCTAACATGTAACTGCCTCTGTTCTAGACCTCTGTTGGCGGCTCCCCCTCCTCCGGACAGCGGTCCAGGTCTCGCCACTCGCCCTCCTCTGGTTCGCCAGAAAAGTCGGCCAAGGACCAGCAGAGTCTGCCGGACCCCCAGAGGCCTTTCAGACAGGTAGTTCTACCATGAGGAGTGAGGACGTCCACTCTATTCCAGTTTGACCAAGTGTTGAATGGAAATCTCTGTTCAAATCTGTGAACAGTCTAGTTGTTCAGTGCAGTGGTTCCCAAACTTTTTAGCTGAAGACCCAACAGAAACATTTGATTCCATTTTCACTACTTCTTAAACATTGTTTTTAATGTATGGAAATTATTAGATTTTTTAAATTTGATTTATGAATTACTTTTGAAACATTTTTGAATTCTGTTTCATTGTTGAAAAGTTTAGATTGTTTTGGTTTAAACTTTTTAAAATCTTTTGAAATAATATATTTATTTATTATATATATTTATATCCACGACCCAAACATGGATCCCGACCCACTGTTTGGGAACCCTTGGTGGAGAGTACTTTAGGTTTGGTTTCAACATGATAGTGATGTTGAGCGTTTGGTACTTTCTGTACCAAACAGAAGATTACCAGGAAGTGTCCTGTCTGTCCATCCTTATGTCATTATTCAGTGAACTGCACTTTTCTGTTTTCTGTACAGTGTTTAGTTGTAATGTCTCTCAGCTTCGCTGTGTTGCTGCTGTCTTTTGTCCTCAGTGTGTCTATTGTGATGGGCGTGTTTTATCCTAAAGTATTTTGCTCTCTTTTTGTGCTTTTCCTTTTCCTGTCGCTGCACTGTTACTGTCCTCTTCACCCTGGGTCACTTCTTTCAATAAGCGTTTTCATTCTAACTATGTAAAAATTTAAAGATTTGGTTCACCAACAGTAAGTAGTGCAGTAGTTGTTGGGATGTATGAACACAATCATTCTCCACCACCTCTCTTTAAGTGTTTAAGTGTGAGAAAAAGCTCACATGAACCCTACAGTATGAGCCATGGTTTCTCAACCAATGGGTTTGACTCATAACATAACATGAGAATAACATGTTAACGGTATGATGACGACCTTTAATTGAAAGTTATTATTTAATATATGGCTTCACAGGATGTTTCTGGAACAGAGTTCATGCAGGTCCGACAGTAGTTCAAAGTGGTTCGAAAACCACTGGCCAGAAGTAGGATTATTGAAGTCTGATTCACACTTTATAAATTAACCATTACTGTACAGAGTACAATATTGATTACGCCCCGATAGCGTGAGTGTGTATGCCATCCTGTAACGCACGGGGGTCAGTAACATTATTTTCATAAGACACAGTGTACTGCTACGTTTTACCTTCGCCCTAAAGACTTTTTCACATCATGATGCTAGATAGCACTAAAAGTGGTTCTTTGGCTCTCAATCATAGGGGAACATCTTTTGGTGCTAACTACTAACACCTATCTTAAAGGTGGTGTATAGCACCTTTGTAAAATGGTGCTATTTAGCCAAACCAACTAACCAAATAACCAGTAGAGAACCTCTAAAGACACATACAGGGGCTTAACAGTATGCCCCTGTATGGCAGAGATACTGCAGTATATAGCACCTCAACCATCCTTTGGGGTGGTTGAACTGCAAATCATTTATTGTTCTTATACCTCGACTGTTATGTTTATTTGTTTGTCATTGTCTTGTTATTTTCTGAGCTGCCGCTTACTAAATGTCACTCAATGTCATTATGTCACTGCTCATTGAACTTCATAATCACTTAAACCCTACCATCATTGACCGTAGTCCCCCAGGGCTCTATACTTGTTATGCTCCCTTTTCCCCTCTGTAATCTACACCAAATCTCTTTGCCGAAAATAACACAAGTTGTATTGCAATATATCATGAGCTTGTAGATTGGCTATTTTCACCTTAATGTTCACTGCAGAATAGGGACACTAGTGTTCTGTGGCTGCGCCACTTTAACCATGTTCAACCTGGCGCCCCTATTTTGGTCATGTCATTATTTTCAACATGTTATACGTTTTTTCAAAACATTTCAAAAATAGCAGATCTACAAGCTGGCAGATTGGCTATTTTTGCTATTTATTTATTTATTTATAGCCATTTCACAATAGGAGGGCCGCAGCTAGAAGCTATGGCTATGTGGGGGTCCTTGGCATGGACAAGTCTGCTTTAAAGGGATAGTTCACTCAAAACAATATTTTTTTTCTATTGATTAGTCACCCCATAGACATAGAGACTTGAATTCATGGATATTCTTTAGTTTTTGTCGCATTCCTAAGACAATAATTTGATGACCAGCGGAGCAGTGGTTCCGGTATCGGAGACACAAAGGAGACTCATTGTGTCTTCTACCGGAACCGCTGCCGGTCATCAAATGATTGGCTTAGGAATGCGGAAGGAAAAAATGACGGGGGTGAACTATCCCTTTAATTGCCATTCCCCCTTTGGGATGTTGAGTCCATGTGCTGACTTGGGGTCCGTGGTCTCTGTCCGCAGGCGAACAGCAGAGGTGCTAGAGCAGCAGCTGGGGATAGTAACCATACTTTCCTTGCTTTACCCGCTTCTAAGATCCCAGCCTTGTGTCATAGTTCTGGAAAACAGTCGCCCGCCAGTCTGTCTGCTCCTCACAGTCCTCCAAACCTCTCCTCTCCTGCTCCCTCTTCTGCTGCTTCTTCCAATTCCTCCTCCTGCATCTCGTCTGGGAAAGACTCCGTCTCGTCTCCTCAGTCTCCTGCCTGTCTGTCCTCTCCTCCTCCTGCTACCTCCTGCCACTCCAAACAGGCTCTCCTGCCTCCTCCCGGCTCTCCTGCCTCCGAGGCTTCCTCTCTGTCTCCTCTTCCTCCTTCTCCTCCTGTCAGCTCGCCATCCCCTCACAAGTCTCTGATTCCATCTCTCAGTCTGAGTCGTCTCCTCCCCTCCTCCTCCTCCTCCTCCTCCTTGTCTAGCCCCGGCTCGTCTCCATCCCACGCTAGCGGCGGCGGCGGCGACCCCCGGGCCCCGCCGAGCCCCTCCCGCCCCCGCAGCGACGGCGGCGGCGGCCAGCAGCGTCACCTCACCCTCCCCACCGGCACCACCTCCAACGCCCGCAACGCCCAGTGCAACTTCTACTCCTCCTCCTCCTCCTCCTACTCTTCCTCCTCCTCGTCCTCCTCTTGGACCTCCTCGTCGTTGTCCCCCAACTCCCCCTCCTCCTCTTCCTCCTCCCCTCCTTCCCCGTCCTCCTCCTCCCTCCTCCACGCCTCGGTGAGTCCGGTGGGCGGCGCCGGCGGCGGCAAGGGCGGCAGAACTTTGGCGTCCGCCGGCTCTCCGGGCCACGGCAAGAAGCTGACCGGGAGCCACGGCGGCCGAGTCCCGCGAGGAACCACCACGACGGCAGTGACCACGAAGGACATGCAGTGACCTGATGACACTGTGTGTTCACAGACAGTGAGTGGTGAGCTCCATGTGTTCAACCTTGTAACTTCAAGGGCGGACTGTTGCTCGTTCCTTAAAGGACGACTTCACCCATTTTCTTCATATAATTGGTCCTCACTAATGCTCATTATAATATGGTACCATTTTTGTCTACCCCGTCTGTGTCTCAGAGGAGGGCTGTGAACAGTTTGTGAACCCGCCAGTGACATCATCGATGGGGAATCCAAGCTAATAGAAACTGCAGGCTTTCTATTCCTGGAAAGTTGGCATGCTATAATGGAAGCCATTGTTCTCACGTTGATAAAAATAAGAAATATCTGCCTAATGATGATGTCACTGGTAGGCAGGCTTCTGAAGTGTCCACAGCCCTCCTATGAAACACAGAGTAGAATTTGTTTTTATCATTTTATAATGAGCATTAGTGAGGACCAATTATATGAAGATAGGTTGAAAATGGGTGAAGTCGTCCTTTAAGCGATATTATTTCTATATGAGGTTTACCTTTTTATTGGGCATACATATGACCAATTCTTTTTTACCTGGGAAGTACAGGGACTCCATTCAGTCCAACTGGAACTGCTAGGAGTGCAGGCAAAGACTGACGTCCACCTATTTCGATCATCTCATCAAACATTACTATTTATGCAGGAAAAAAGGGGTGTTTTAGAATAACATTAAAACATTGATTCCCCATCCTGCAACTTGGTGAATATAGACCTTTTTTTGGCTTCCCTCCAATTTGCTGTTGGTCTGAATTACTCATTCACAACATACGATATGTGCCATTAGCAATATGCAAATACAGAGCTTATTTGCTGTTATTAATTGGTGCCAAGTGTTTCTGACTCTTGATGTGTAAGAAACGTGTGGATTCATTTGATGGTGTTGAATATATATTTGTTAGAAAAACACAGGCCCTCAAAAAAGTTGTGTGATATGCAAATTTTATCTTAAAAAAAAGAGATGTGAAATATATTGTTTATAGAATTTATTGTGTAAAGGTATCAAGGCTGTCGGTGTAGATTTTAAATGTCAAATGAAGGCAAAGATGTATAGCTACAACAGATATGCAACATCTATACAATATATATAGAGGTATTAGACACGTTTTATTTTAATTAGAGCTGTAGTGAATTGTGAATAAACAACTTTTTTTTTCCTCCAAGCTCTTACACACTGCCATGTCAACTTATTCCTGCTTTACAAAACAAAACCAAAATAAATCTACAGATTGTCTGGAATCATAAAGACAAAGTTCGGTATGAACACCACCAACTTACAGACATGTTGCAGATGTACAGTATACCATAATATATACCATGGTTTCTTTGTATCCAACAAAATGTATCTGAATCAGCAGCTCTGAGTGCTTAATTGGGTAGTTCACCCAAAACAAATCTTATTTTCTATCAATTACGCACCCCATGAAGCCTTGAATTAATGGAGATATTGTTTTTGTTGCATTCCTAAGCCAATAATTTGATGACCGGGTAATTGGTCAATAGGTGACTCTGCCGGTCATCAAATTATTGGCTCAGGAATGTGACAAAAACAAAAAGAATCTCCATGAATTCAAAGCTTCATGGGGTGTGTAATTGATAGAAAATAAGTCATTTTTTGGGTGAACTACTCCTTAAACATTTTCTCATGCCCTCTACATCAGTTAGGTTCATTCAGATGGCTGTGATTTTTCTCCCAACGGTTTCATCTCGTCGCAATTCTTTGGTCTGAAATACAGGGTTTAGGAAATGAATTTCTATTCAGCCATGTAATTGTCTTCCAGCAGTGTTGGATACCCCGCCGGCATGTTGCTTTTATTTCTCTGCCTTCTGGGGCATCAACTCCCAGTATATGTGCTGAAATGCCAAAGTGTTCAGTTTTGCCATATGATGACAACTTTTTGACAACCTTTTTACTGTGTATTGTGGATAAATTACCTTTTCAAATGGCACCATGCCATTTTGATATCTACAACTTTGGATTTGGTTTTAAGAACTGTGAAACCCTGTTATAACTGGCATTTACAATCATAACCTAGTTGCTAATGTTTTTATGTGAGAGAAAACAACGCCTTTTTGAGTGTATACAAATAGTATTTTTTTGTTACCTTGCCAAAGCTCTGACCTATGCATGCCTTTTAGATATTTATCTGTCCATTTGAGAGACCTTATTTTGTGTTTGCACAGTCCTGTAAATAATTGTGTTATCTGATTTTGTAAAGATGTCGGCCATGTTGTACAAAGGTCTTGTAGTACTCAGATGGTTGTGAGGTTGGGAAACTAATTAATAAAGGGCTTCCAAGACTGTTGAAAAGGTTCATGGGTCTGCCTCTGTGGTGTTCCAAAATATGCCATTGTTGTCATTCGCCAGAAGAGGGCAGTATAGACATGCAAGTGTAGTGACAGTGATCCAGAAGTGCTATTCAACCTCAAATCCGCATCTTCTGATCATTATTGTTTGCTATTAAAACTATTGCACATTTGTGCTTTGTATTTGACATTTTGTTCAGTTTAAACGAACTTTGTCGAATTTGTATAATTTGTTGGTTTGAAACCCAAATATAGAAAAGCAATCGTATAACTTCCTCTGAACTACAGATACTGCTCTGTCAATACGCCTAGATATGCCGATGTATCTTCACAGACTGTAATGAGACACCCAAGGTCTGTAATTGGCTAAATTATTAGTAATTAGTTCCATCCCCATGCTAATTAGCCTGTATGCAAATTGCGGGGCCTGATGAATCCCAATGCCCTCTCTGTGTAATTAGGCTGTAATTCCTCTGCAACCAATCTAGCAAAGGGGAAGTTGGCTAGTCCAAAAGTGTGGAGGAGAGATGCAACACAGAGGGGAGGTGGAGGGGGCTGGGGAGTAATTAGAAGTATCTCACTTCAAGCATTCAGAGATTAATTACAACATTTCCAATGTCCCCATACTTTCTTCTTCTTATCCCCCACAACTGGGCTGCGTCAACAGAGGACGGCCACAAACCAACAAGGAGACTCAGGCGCTTGTTAATCAAAGATGTGGCTCCTTGATTTGCATTTCTAATTGGAGTTAATTAGGATTGCCCAATTAGTGGATGTGTGTGGATGTGGGACGTCTGTCTACTCTGTGGCAATTGAGACTGTTCTTACTTAGCCTACTATGGATTTCTTAACTGTGACTTTCTTATTTGCCAGTGATGTCCTTATCAACAGTGAGAGGAAGTAGCCTAATTCACACAATGGGCAGACAGCTCGCCTCAGCTTGGGTTTATATTAGAATACCATGTCAACCAATTACATGAGAGCACTTCCATGAGGCTATATCTCTGTTTATATAGGCCTATAATTTGAGTTATTTGAAATTGTGTACATCCAGACCATTTATATTTCTGTATATAAATAAAAAATAATATTCCAGATATGTATTGGCAAAGGGGCACGCATAATTCAAATGCTTAGCTTAGTAGGCCTACTCAGGAGGATGCCTCATTGTCTCTGGTTAGGCCTACATGTTACTCATTCTCCTCACAACTGGAATGGGGAGGGAAAGAATGCCCCTTGAGTCCCAAGACTCAAGGCCCAAAAGAGAAATTTGATGTCTCCGCGGGAGTAATTCGTTCGACTCAAGACCCAAAAGAAGGTGAACTGACTGTAATGATTCAAAATGCCTTTGTTGAATATTTGTTTTCATTTCTTGCATTCATATTTATATAATTTGCAATAATTCAACTGTATGGCATGCTAATGTTTTAAATAACTGATCTCAATATGGACCCATTATAGTTTTGCCATAATCATGTAGCTCTACAAGAGAGGCATACAATGGTACAAAAGAATATTTTTTTAAATATATTTAGAAAAAATAATAATTTTCGGCTATTCGGTTTCGGCCAAGAATTTTCCATTCGGTGCATCCTATATTTTATTTTTTTACCATTTTGGAACCGAAATATGGAACCGTTAGGAACCGTAACCGATAAGCACAACCGGAACCGGAACCGGACTCGTAAAAATCCTAACGATACCCATCTCTAAGTACTAGCAATCAACTCTAAATTGCCTGAAACGTACTCCTAACAGGTTTTTGGGGGGACGATTTTGGCCTCCACACTTAGTGATTTTTTCGGATTTAACTTTCGTTTTGGTCTGACAAACTTTCGTTTCGGTAGTGACCCAATGGTAAAAAAATACATTTACTAAGTCCAGAGCTCGATGAATGTTAGGGACCAAAAAAAGTCACTACAAAGTACTACCAATCAACTCTAAATTGCCTGAAACGTACTCCTAACAGGTTTTTGGGGGGACGATTTTGGCCTCCACACTTAGTGATTTTTTCGGATTTAACTTTCGTTTCGGTAGTGACACAAAAACGTTTCGGTAATGACACAATGGTGAAAAAAAAAATTACTCCACTACAAAGTACTACCAATCAACTCTAAATTGCCTGAAAAGTACTCCTAACAGGTTTTTGGGGGGACGATTTTGGCCTCCACACTTAGTGATTTTTTCGGATTTAACTTTCGTTTCGGTAGTGACACAAACGTTTCGGTAGTGACACAATGGTGAAAAAAAAATACTCCACTACAAAGTACTACCAATCAACTCTAAATTGCCTGAAACGTACTCCTAACAGGTTTTTGGGGGGACGATTTTGGCCTCCACACTTAGTGATTTTTTCGGATTTAACTTTCGTTTCGGTAGTGACACAAAAACGTTTCGGTAGTGACACAATGGTGAAAAAAAAATTACTCCACTACAAAGTACTACCAATCAACTCTAAATTGCCTGAAACATACTCCTAACAGGTTTTTGAGGGGACGATTTTGGCCTCCACACTTAATGATTTTTTCGGATTTAACTTTCGTTTCGGTAGTGACACGAAAACGTTTCGGTAGTGACACAATGGTGAAAAAAAAATTTACTCCACTACAAAGTACTACCAATCAACTCTAAATTGCCTGAAACGTACTCCTAACAGGTTTTTGGGGGGACGATTTTGGCCTCCACACTTAGTGATTTTTTCGGATTTAACTTTCGTTTCGGTAGTGACACAAATACGTTTCAGTAGTGACACAATGGTGGAAAAAAAAAATTACTCCACTACAAAGTACTACCAATCAACTCTAAATTGCCTGAAACGTACTCCTAACAGGTTTTTGGGGGGACGATTTTGGCCTCCACACTTAGTGATTTTCGGATTTAACTTTCGTTTCGGTAGTTTGATTACAAAATGTAAGTTGTGTAAAAAAATAAATCTGACTATACTAAGTTGTTATTTGTTTGTTTAAGTCAGGCTATACTCTACTCAGAGTCATAAGTTTACAAAATGTACTAAAGTACAGTGAACGTCTGTGCGGTTTGTCTTCATCACTGAAAATAACGTACATGTAAACTGATGTCATGTGCAGTTCGGGTGAAGAAACACAACCATTTCACTCCTAATAATACCTATTTGATTTGACATCCTGACTTGCTGCTGTAGCTGAGGCTTACTAGTCAGTGACTCTATCCATTCACCTACAGCTGTTTCCTTGGAATCTGTGGTTCTGAAACTTTTTGTTGTCAACCCCCCAAATTGACATGTATTTGGGCAGTGGACCCCAATGTGAAAAGATGTAGTGTCAGGGCCCCCCATGAAAAAGATTTATATTTATGCTGTAACACATTTTTTTTAAAGTTATTTGTCTTGTTTGTTGTTCAAGTCAAAGCACCAGGAAGGCTGTACTTGTCAGCCATCTGTTAGCTCAATGGGTTGAGACGCAGTATTCATGATCCAGAGGCCATGAGTTCAAATCCCATTGATGTCTTTCCTATGATTCTTTCCTTTGCAGACTGGCTTCCAGAAGATCAACTGAAAACTACCAGGAAGGCTATATTTGTCATCCAACTGTTAGCTCAATGGGTTGAGACGCAGTATTCATGATCCAGAGGCCATGAGTTCAAATCCCATTGATGTCTTTCCTATGATTCGTTCCTTTGCAGACTGGCTTCCAGAAGATCAACTGAAAACTACCAGGAAGGCTGTACTTGTCAGCCATCTGTTAGCTCAATGGGTTGAGACGCAGTATTCATGATCCAGAGGCCATGAGTTCAAATCCCATTGATGTCTTTCCTATGATTCGTTCCTTTGCAGACTGGCTTCCAGAAGATCAACTGAAAAGTACCAGGAAGGCTGTACTTGTGAGCCATCTGTTAGCTCAATGGGTTGAGACGCAGTATACATGATCCAGAGGCCATGAGTTCAAATCCCACTGGTGTCTTTACTGTGATGCTTTCCTTTGCAGACTAACTTCTAGAAAAACAAGTTAAAACCACCAGGAAACCTGTAACTCTCAGCCAACAGCTTAGCTCAACTGGTAGAGCGTCTGTCCAATAACATGACTTGACCTGACTTGAGTGGGTTCAATTCCCACTTGAGTCAAGTCTCCCCGGTAACTTGGGGCAACGGATAAATTGACTGATATCCTTAGTGATGCTTCCCTTTGCAGACTAACTTCTAGAAAAACAAGTTAAAACCACCAGAAAACCTGAAACTCTCAGCCAACAGCATAGCTCAACTGGTAGAGCGTCTGTCCAATAACATGACTTGACTTGACTTGACTTGAGTGGGTTCGATTCCCACTCGAGTCAAATGTCCCCGGTAACTTGGGGCAACGGATAAATTGACTGATATCCTTAGTGATGCTTCCCTTTGCAGACTAACTTCTAGAAAAACAAGTTAAAACCACCAGGAAACCTGTAACTCTCAGCCAACAGCATAGCTCAACTGGTAGAGCGTCTGTCCAATAACATGACTTGACTTGAGTGGGTTCGATTCCCACTCGAGTCAAGTGTCCCCGGTATCTTGGGGCAACGTGGGTTGAACTGGATTTGAACCAGCACACTCCTACAAGTTATTCTACGGATATCAGTCAATTTATCCGTTGCCCCAAGTTACCGGGGACACTTGCCTCGAGTGGGAATCGAACCCACTCAAGTCAAGTCAAGTCATGTTATTGGACAGAGGCTCTACCAGTTGAGCTATGCTGTTGGCTGAGAGTTACAGGTTTCCTGGTGGTTTTAACTTGTTTTTCTAGAAGTTATTCTGCAAAGGGAAGCATCACGAAGAATATCAGTCAATTTATCCGTTGCCCCAAGTTACCGGGGACACATGACTCGGAGTGGGAATCGAACCCACTCAAGTCAGGTCAAGTCATGTTATTGGACAGACGCTCTACCAGTTGAGCTAAGCTGTTGGCTGAGAGTTACAGGTTTCCTGGTGGTTTTAACTTATTTTTCTAGAAGTTAGTCTGCAAAGGAAAGCATCACAGTAAAGACACCAGTGGGATTTGAACTCATGGCCTTTGGATCATGTATACTGCGTCTCAACCCATTGAGCTAACAGATGGCTGACAAGTACAGCCTTCCTGGTACTTTTCAGTTGATCTTCTGGAAGCCAGTCTGCAAAGGAAAGAATCATAGGAAAGACATCAATGGGATTTGAACTCATGGCCTCTGGATCATGAATACTGCGTCTCAACCCATTGAGCTAACAGATGGCTGACAAGTACAGCCTTCCTGGTACTTTTCACTTGATCTTCTGGAAGCCAGTCTGCAAAGGAAAGAATCATAGGAAAGACATCAATGGGATTTGAACTCATGGCCTCTGGATCATGAATACGGCGTCTCAACCCATTGAGCTAACAGATGGCTGAAGTACAGCCTTCCTGGTAGTTTTCACTTGATCTTCTGGAAGCCAGTCTGCAAAGGAAAGAATCATAGGAAAGACATCAATGGGATTTGAACTCATGGCCTCTGGATCATGAATACTGCGTCTCAACCCATTGAGCTAACAGATGGCTGACAAGTACAGCCTTCCTGGTACTTTTCAGTTGATCTTCTGGAAGCCAGTCTGCAAAGGAAAGAATCATAGGAAAGACATCAATGGGATTTGAACTCATGGCCTCTGGATCATGAATACTGCGTCTCAACCCATTGAGCTAACAGATGGCTGACAAGTACAGCCTTCCTGGTGCTTTGACTTGAACAACAAACAAGACAAATAACTTTAAAAAAATGTGTTACAGCATAAATATAAATCTTTTTCATGGGGGGCCCTGACACTACATCTTTTCACATTGGGGTCCACTGCCCAAATACATGTCAATTTGGGGGGTTCACAACAAAACGTTTCAGAACCACAGATTCCAAGGAAACAGCTGTAGGTGAATGGATAGAGTCACTGACTAGTGAGCCGCAGGTAACAGGTTCAAGCCTCAGCTACAGCAGCAAGTCAGGATGTCAAATCAAATAGGTATTATTAGGAGTGAAATGGTTGTGTTTCTTCACCCCAACTGCACATGACATCAGTTTACATGTACGTTATTTTCAGTGATGAAGACAAACCGCACAGACGTTCACTGTACTTTAGTACATTTTGTAAACTTATGACTCTGAGTAGAGTATAGCCTGACTTAAACAAACAAATAACAACTTAGTATAGTCAGATTATTTTTTACACAACTTACATTTTGTAATCAAACTACCGAAACGAAAGTTGGTCACCACCGAAACGAAAGTTAAATCCGAAATAATCACTAAGTGTGGAGGCCAAAATCGTCCCCCCAAAAACCTGTTAGGAGTACGTTTCAGGCAATTTAGAGTTGATTGGTAGTACTTTGTAGTGACTTTTTTGGTCCCTAACACCACGAATGGTTTACATACTCTTTATGAATGTCTTACGCATCATTTGCTTAACATGAATTATAATTCTAGTAATTGTTTGGTTTCTGCATTTATGAAAGCCAGGTAGTTTGCAACAGGTAAGGAGAAAGTCCACATTAACAGACAGTCATAAATGATGAACTGTCTTCACTTTACTGTAGGGCACATAATAACATGTACAAAGGATTTATAGATATTTTAGGAATGTTTTACAAAGCATGTTAAACATGAACAAACACATTAACAGACAGTTGTAAATGATGAACTGTCTTCACTTTACTATAGGGCACATAATAACATGTACTAAGGATTTATAGATACTTTAGGAATGTTTAACAAAGCATATGTTAAACATGAACAAGCTACCAATAGCTTGTATATATTATGTAACATCAGTTACAAATGATTTAATAATCATTTACAGATGTATTATACATGGCTTATTCATGAATAGTTACTAATACCTTTATAAATGATTTGTAACCGTAGTTATAAAGGTTTTAGTAATCATTTACAAATGTCAATAAACAGGTTGTTAATGATTTGTTAATAGTCTAAAAACTGCTTATAAACGTTTATAAATGCTTTAGAATGGGTCGTTACAAACGATTTAATAATCTTTTACAGATGTATATAAATGGCTTATTCATGAATAGTTCACTACTTACTAATACTTTACAAATGATTTGTAACTGTAGTTATAAAGGTTTTAGTAATCATTTACAAATGTCAAAAAACAGGTTGTTAATGTACTATTGTGGTTGTTAATGTACTAATGTACTATTGTTAATAGTCTACAAACTACTTATAAACGTTTATAAATGCTTTATAACGGGTCATTATTGTAAAGTGCTACCCAATTTTTTTTTCGTTTCGGTAGTGACACCATTGTGTCACTACCGAAACGGAAAAAAAATTACTAAGTCCAGAGCTCGATGAATGTTAGGGACCAAAAAAAAAGTCACTACCAATCAACTTTAAATTGCCTGAAACGTACTCCTAACAGGTTTTTGGGGGAACAATTTTTTTTTCGTTTCGGTAGTGACACCATTGTGTCACTACCGAAACGGAAAAAAAATTACTAAGTCCAGAGCTCGATGAATGTTAGGGACCAAAAAAAAAGTCACTACCAATCAACTTTAAATTGCCTGAAACGTACTCCTAACAGGTTTTTGGGGGAACATTTTTTTTTTCATTTCGGTAGTGTCACTACCGAAACGGAAAAAAAATTACTAAGTCCAGAGCTCGATGAATGTTAGGGACCAAAAAAAAAGTCACTACCAATCAACTTTAAATTGCCTGAAACGTACTCCTAACAGGTTTTTGGGGGAACATTATTTTTTTCGTTTCGGCAGTGTCACTACCGAAACGGAAAAAAAATTACTAAGTCCAGAGCTCGATGAATGTTAGGGACCAAAAAAAAAGTCACTACCAATCAACTTTAAATTGCCTGAAACGTACTCCTAACAGGTTTTTGGGGGAACAATTTTTTTCTTCGTTTCGGTAGTGACACCATTGTCACTACCGAAACGGAAAAAAAATTACTAAGTCCAGAGCTCGATGAATGTTAGGGACCAAAAAAAAAGTCACTACCAATCAACTTTAAATTGCCTGAAACGTACTCCTAACAGGTTTTTGGGGGAACATTCTTTTTTTTCGTTTCGGTAGTGTCACTACCGAAACGGAAAAAAAATTACTAAGTCCAGAGCTCGATGAATGTTAGGGGCCAAAAAAAAAGTCACTACCAATCAACTTTAAATTGCCTGAAACGTACTCCTAACAGGTTTTTGGGGGAACATTTTTTTTTCTCGTTTCGGTAGTGACACAAAAACGTTTCGGTAGTGACACAATGGTGAAAAAAAAAAATACTCCACTACAAAGTACTACCAATCAACTCTAAATTGCCTGAAACGTACTTCTAACAGGTTTTTGGGGGGACGATTTTGGCCTCCACACTTAGTGATTTTTTCGGATTTAACTTTCGTTTCGGTAGTGACACAAAAACGTTTCGGTAGTGACACGATGGTGAAAAAAAAAATTACTCCACTACAAAGTACTACCAATCAACTCTAAATTGCCTGAAACGTACTCCTAACAGGTTTTTGGGGGGACGATTTTGGCCTCCACACTTAGTGATTTTTTCGGATTTAACTCTCGTTTCGGTAGTGACACAAAAACGTTTCGGTAGTGACACAATGGTGAAAAAAAAAAATTACTCCACTACAAAGTACTACCAATCAACTCTAAATTGCCTGAAACGTACTCCTAACAGGTTTTTGGGGGACGATTTTGGCCTCCACACTTAGTGATTTTTTCGGATTTAACTTTCGTTTCGGTAGTGACACAAAAACGTTTCGGTAGTGACACAATAGTGGAAAAAAAAATGACTCCACTTCAAAGTACGACCAATCAACTCTAAATTTTCTGAAACGTACTCCTAACAGGTTTTTGGGGGGACGATTTTGGCCTCCACACTTAGTGATTTTTTCGGATTTAACTTTCGTTTCGGTAGTGACAAACTCTCTTTTCGGTAGTGACCCAATGGTGAAAAAATAAATTTACTAAGTCCAGAGCTCGATGAATGTTAGGGACCAAAAAAAGTCACTACAAAGTACTACCAATCAACTCTTAATTACCTGAAACGTACTGAAATAGAAACCCCATTCAAACTTTAAAATGTTCATCCTAATATCGACATGTTTGCCTGAAAAGGAATCCTTTAAATGTTTAATAGTTTTAGAATTGTAATTGGGGGGGGGGGGGCTTGAAAAAAAATGTTTTAGAACTACAGATTCAAAGGAGACAGCTGTAGGTAAATGGATAGAGAGACTGCATTGAGAGCCAAAGGTCACAGGTTCAAGACTCGATCACAGCAGTTACTTATAAATGACTATCTCTTTAAAATTGCATTGGACTGGAGTTTATCCAGACAAAGCGACAGTAAAAGAGTAACATTCCCATTCTCTCAGAAAAATAGTGTTTTTGGGGTGTGTGTGCCAGAATCAAAGAGTGAGAGAGAGAGCCCACTCACACCTTCCAACAAAAAGAACAATCAAATACTGCCATTGTGATTTGCATATCAAATTAACATGAATGGCCGTGGCTGCATATCAGTGAGGGGCCACACAAAAAGGGCGGAATCCCCCAAAACAGGATAAGAACAGGAGAAATGGAAGAACAGGAGACGTCCAGGAGATGGGGTCAAATAACAGGATTCTCCTGGTGAGAACAGAAGGTTTGGCAGGTCTGATTATATGTTGGACTAAAAGTCTACTGATTGGTTATGTATTAATTGACATGTGGTGAGATTTGCACCTTGCGGCAGAGTCCATCATAAAAGTGACCTGGCTGGAATTAGCGGCTCCACCTCAGAGCCCATGCATCATGCACTGAGCCACACTGGCCAGCAGTGGTGGAAAAGGTACTCACATGTTTTACCTAAGTAAAAAGTATCAATACTGTAGATCGGCTATTTTCAAATGGCAAATGTACTGTAGCCTATATAGGGCTGAAGTGGGTAATGTATGTTTTGTAATAATAATAAAAATCTACAAAGTAACTATTACTAAGTTTTCAAATAATTGCAGTGGAGTAAAAGCATATTTGCCTCTGAGATGTAGTGGAGCAGAAGTAAAAGTACTGGAAATACTCCAGTAAAGTAAAAGATACCTACTTTTCTTTTACTTAAGTACAGTACTTGAGTAAATGTACTTAGCTACTTACACCATTGCAAGCCAGTGGAAAAACGTGGCTGGTAGCTGCCTCAGGAGTCCTTGACATGCAGTAGAGAAATGTGTCCTTTTAACCATGGGGCCACGCTGGCAGGCCATTAGCCCTCCACACCTGTCTCTCATCACATATGGAAATCTAATTAACCACACGTAATGTGTACCAGTCACAGCCATGTCACTCAAGTCTGTAGCCGAGTCCAACATTCTGCTGCTATCAGGCCACACCAATGTCATCAAAGAAATTAAGCTTTACTGTCATAGTATATAGCCTACATAATAGTATCATCTAATGATATCTAAATTATACTTGCTAGTAGCCAATGATATCTAAATTATATGTGCTAGTATTTATTATTTATTTGCTAATATATTAGATTTCTACGCAAATCCATTTTTCATTCCTCCCTTCCTGACCTAGCGCTGTCCTCTCTGCCAGTTCTTCCTTCTCTACCCTCTTCCTTAATTCCTCTCCTTCCTTGCCTCCTCTCTTTCCTCCCTTCTTTCCTCTCCTTCCTCCTTCCTCCCTTCTCCTTCCTCCCTTCCCTCTCTATCTATAAGATTTCAGTTGTATTCTTTGCTATAACCCCCCCCCCCCACCATATTGTCTGGAAACAAAGGGGAGGACACAAATTCCTGGCCCTGACAAGGTATCCCCAACATTTTGAAGAATCTTGACAATTTTGGAATAAAACGTTTTAAATACAAATCTTTCTTATGGAGCTCCTGGCACAAACTATTTTCAGATGGGGGTCCATGGCCACTGTATTTAACGGGGCAGCCATAGCTGAATGGGTAGATCCTGCCTGGTGAACATTCTGAGGTCATAGCTTTGAGCCCCGGCAATGTGTCAGGGTGTCCCTGAGCAAGACTTAACTCCTAACTGAAAACGTAATTTCCCCCATGGGATCAAATAGGTCTTATTATTATTAGAAGGGTGGGGTTTAGGCACAGATATTTACACCCAAAGTGTACAGGCCAGGAGTTGTAAGAGACACATGTTCACCTCCTTGGGCATTTAGCATTTTATTTTAAGTGACGAAAACAAATATTTACAGCAATGAAGTAGGCCTACACTATGTTTACTTACGTACTGTACTTGTTGTACATTTTGGAAACTTATGACTTCCACTCCACACATTTGTAGACAAATATTGCACTTTTGACTCCAGTGTGTGTCAATCTTTTTTGGGCCAGTGCCCTCACACCCAATTAACATGCAAGCTGTATTTCTATTGTGTATTGCGTTGCTTACATAATTCAGAAAACATCTAAATCAATTTCCAAATATCAGCTACTTGTCAAGCAAATGTTACACCATATTATCCTGGCATCGCAAAAATGTCATACTGTTGTCAAGTCATAATGTGTCCATGACTGTACAGTATGAAAAGCAGGCACACAGACATTTGAACAAAGACTACATATTTATTCCAAAAGCAGTGGGTATTTTGCTTAATAAAGTAGCTACCTACCTAACCCTTCCTCATAAATCTCTAGCGCTATGTAAATACAGTATATGCCAACCGGCCCTTGCAGCAAACACACATAGTATCTGGCACACGACCTTGGCTGAGGCGCTGCCTAATTCAGGCTGCTGTAGTTTTGAGGGCACCACCGGAGGCAATGTTGTACGCCACGCTACCCACCCACCGCCGGTGCCAAGAGATGACCCCAGGCAATCTGTCTGACAGCTAGCAATTAGAACTTCACCAGTAACTACCCCGGCCCCTCCTCATTAACAATTAATTAAATCAACTCTATCAGGAATTGGCGTCTTAAAGTCTTGGTGGGAATCGGGATTCATTCTTCCTGGATCTTAAAAAGTGAGATTAGGAGAGAGTAGCAGCAAAGACAGAGCTGCTCTTTTGTTCAAACTGTTTAATCGTTTACTCTGCTTAAGCCACATTGCATCACTGATCCTGTTTTACTTGCAAACATGACACACATTAAGCTGCTTCTTAAAATGATAATATACAAGTTTCACTTCATAAATAATTATCAAGACTAAAAACAATTAATTCATCTATTAATCGGCTAGTGGTTCGCCTTCCTGTGGCTCTGCAAAGGGGCGGAGTTTGGGTGTTATCGTTTCTGTCTTATTCTTTGTCTCTGCTGTGTTGTAGCTATGTTCTGGCCACCTGTTCAATTTCCTACTCATTTAGCCTAAAAATCAATCATGCCTGTAGCCTTTGGATTGCATACTTTTAATTGTTCAGTATATGTATTCATTTTTGTTCTTTGGGCCATATTCTGCCTCAGAAGCGAACCACTTTATCCTTCTTTATGTAGTTTCCGCCACACTGGATGCCATACGGCACTTTTTACACACACAGCACTCACTTTGAAGTTTGCATCACGTATGCCAAATGACTGGAAAAGACGGAGGGTACAGGATTTCATCAGCGTATGTTCTTACTTTATAACCAAACAGATGATAACCCTGGCCTGAGCACAGCAGAGAATTAAGGTTTTACATACTGGACACCAGCGCTTTATTTGATTTGTTCAGCTTTTACGCGTCTTGCGTCTGTGTGTAAGTAGGAGGACACTTGACCTTTGGAACACCATATAACGAGACAGTTATGAAAAGGATGTTATTTTGTAATTGTAATTGGTATATAGCCTATATTGTAGGCTACCAGATGTGACGGCCGCGTTGCGGCCCGAACCTCTAGTACATTACAGATGCCTCTGGTATGGGAACAGAGATTTCACAAGGAAAGGAAGTTGACGTAAAACTCACGCTCAAATACAAATATGGCAATTCATTATTAAGAGCTTTCACTGAAAGCATTCCTAAAACGTATCAGAAAAGCAGCCATACAAAGCCATTTTCACAAAGATATTTTTATTCCAAAAGCAGCAGTGTATTTTGCTGGAACCTTTACACATTCATTTTTTTAAAATAAACAAGAAAAAAGCAGGTTAAATCATTCCATAATTTAAACATTCATTTCCCAAAAATAACATCAATTTATGTATCATCAAACATGTTACAAAAAGCTACAAAAATTACAGCTTATCTATCCACAGGGTACAAAAAACAGTCAAAACAGAGCATACTGTACATTGCAACAATTTTGTTTCTCTTTCTAGTCTTAAAAGCTTTATCTAGGGCCGAGCCTCAGTAGACAGCAGAACGCCTCAGTGTTCCTCTTCTCTCGTCGTCCCTTCATTGGGTCGCCATCAAGTAAATTTAAATGTGAGATTGTCAAGGTAAGCAACTGCTTGGTCAGAACAAACACTGGCTGAAATCAGTCTCACGTCATTAGGTTTCCCTATTGTTGCCCTCCAAATATTCGTCATATTTATTTTCATGGCCTCCAAGTAATCTGTAAATTATCTTTGTGCTACAAGCAAATACAACAATCCCTGTCTTCAAGAGGACTACTAATAACCCGTGTGTGTGTGTGTGTGTGTGTGTGTGTGTGTGTGTGTGTGTGGGTCATAAAGTACAGTGTGAGTGATAAAGTCTTTTGCCTGCCATGGACGCGTTAATGCGTCGAATTCTGCTTTCCCTGCCAAGATAAGTTTGGAGTTTTTGTTTTCAGTGGTTTTCCACTAGATGGCGCTGTTACCCATCCTATTTAAAAAAATTAAAGATTGTTTATTTCCTGCAGTGAAATGGCCATATCTCTGCTAGATCTCGGTTCCTCCTGCTTTACGGCAAAACAAGCCTCATTGAAACGGCCATAGCTCTTGAATGGAGGATCACGACCGGACCATTTCCCCCCCTCTACTACGACAACCCTGTGCGTATAATGAGCCGATCTCCGTGAGGACGGCGGTCACGGATAAAATTCCGTGATTTTTCAAAGTAAAATCACTGTTTTTACTGGCAGCAGTGGTTCACTATTACTATTGATCTGGCAGTCAAAGAGTTAAGTGTTAAGCATGTGAGTGTTTTCATTTATTTAAAGGATATGAATCATAGTCCAACTTCTGGGTGAGAACTCCAGTTAGGATGAACTCTGCATTGTGCACATCTACAAAACAGAGACGTAGGGTTGGAAAGAAACAAAAACATATAGTGAGTGAATTGCTATTCACAACAGAAGAAAAAACTTTCCAAACTTTTCACTTGAGTGTGTGTGTCTGTCTTACCAATGTTCTTGTGGAAGTATTCTCTACAGAGGTGGAGGTCATTTTCGCAGGAAATCAGGATAATCTCTGGAAGGTTCTACAACAAAACCACAACATTAATTGAACTCACAATCACTAATTACATAAATAAATAATAAATAATAATACATTTGTCGCCAAAAAAATAGAGAAGATAGGCAGTCGACAACCTCACAACGTGTCACGAAGCGACATGCCCAAAATAGAGATGGATTATGAATCAATTATTTGCATTAACTGTTGCACCCCTACCTTGTTCTGTTTGTGCTCCATGATCTTGCGGTAGGACGGCTGCTTGGCCACCAGCTTGCCTCCAGCGCTCTCCAGGATGGTCTTGATGGTGCTGAGGCTGGGACAGATCCCTGGGCTGATGTAGAAATACTTCCCCTGCACACAGCCAAGGAGAGAACATAATGTTGTTGCTGTCGGGCACCAACCCTGCTTCTCCATATTGCATTTGTTTTTTGTTTTTATAACAAAATAAAAATAAGTAAGTAAACTTTATAAAGCATAGTTACAAGTTGCTGTAGTGTACAATACACACAATAAAACAATTAGGTTAAAACAGAGCAACGTAAGAGCAAAATAAAACACTAAACCTTACACATCATAAAATAAGGTGCTTACGGAACAAATGTCTTAACCCATTAAAACTGGGAGAGCATCTGTGTCATTTTAGATTTTTGCGTTGGCTATTCAAAACATATAAGACAGAGAGAGGAAGGACGAGACGCAAAAAGTTTTCAGGCTGTGAAATGAGAAAAAAATAACTAACCTTGAAGAGAGGTGTATTATGGGCCCTCTTGAGTGACTCCTCTAGACTGAAGCTGAACAACACCTCTGCCTCAGCATCCCTCAGTGTGTAACTCTGTTCATCTATAACACACACACACACACACACATACACATTAAAAGACATTTTGCCAGAGGTGGAAAAAGTACAAAAAATGTATGCATCAAAATATACTTAAAGTACCAAAAGTAAAAGTACTCATTATGCAGAATGTCCCATTTCACAACTTATGTGTAAAAGATCTGCTATTTTCGCTGCGCAACATGCTTCCATAGAAGTACTGCTGGCTTCTATGGAATCCATCAATACAAATGACTGAAATCAATAGTGGCGAATGAGAACTTTAATCCATCCATGAATAAGAGCAAATAAATACTGGAATATCTGCATACACACACACACACACACACACACACACACACACACGTACCAACAAACTTCTGGCTCCTCCAGCTGTCTTCCAGCCACTCTGGAGTGACGATGTGTTTGACTGCAGACATGGACGTCAGGAACTTGACCGTCCTGGTCACCTTGGCCGCCACCAGGTGGCTGCTCTTCTTGGCGCTGTCTGCCACCTCCCCGCCCAGAGCATGTAACCTCTGCAAGGAGCACAGGGTGACACAGGGAGCACAGGGTGACACAGGGTAACACAGGGAGGGAGGAGATCAGCACACAACGTCATGTCAAGGTTTCGTCACAAATTTATATTGCTTAAATTCCTTTTGAAGCACATTGAGTTTCATACCTGCATGATGCTATATTTAACCCATTAAAACCAGGAACGCATCTGTGTAACCACTTAAAACCATTATTTTGTACTTTGGCTATTCAGAAATAGCAGATATACAAGCTCATAGTGTGGCACCAAGTGCCGCGCTATGAGCTTCTGGATCTGCTATTTTTGAAAAATCTTGACCATTTGTGCAATATTTGAATATATATATTTTTAAAGGGAACATTTGTTACTCAAATCTTTGCTTCTGGGAGTCCCTGGAACAAAACATTTTCAGATGGGGGTCCACGGCCCAAATATATATAATTTTGGAGGACCACGATATATAGCAACATAGGTTTTTCAGAAAACTTAGGATTTAGAAGACATTTTGTAGAATCGGAACCTCAGGCCTTAATGGGTTAACCCATTAAAACCGGGAAAACATCCGTGTCATTTTAGATTTTAGCTACACATTTCGAGCTTACAGAACGTTTTATGTTTTCGTGTGATACTGTAGTATGATAAAGTAAGGCATTCATTTACCAAAAAACACAGGAAGTTAAAATATGGAGATAAGAGGTTTCTGCCCAACAGCAACGATATATAGCGACACAGGTTTTTCAGAAAACTGATGGGATTTAGATGGCATTTGTAGAACAGGACTCGGGTCTTAAAGGGTTGAATGAAATCAGAGCTTCTCTACCACCCCATTTACACCTGCCATTAAAAAAAACGGCTCTTGTATGAGATAGTGATCCGATCTGCACTTATTTGCATAAAACTACAGTTACAATATACAGTCAGCCGAGATAATAAGTAACATGTAATAGTTAAGGGATTTATTTAATGGTTATTTATTATAAAGTAACTTATACAATTATTTGTGTAGAACACAATGGTGTTCAGTACTTGACGAGTTAATATAGTGAACATTAGCTGTTAGACCTGGAAACAGGTATTCTTCCTGGGGTCCACACAGAACAATATACAAAAGGCAAGTTTGGAAATATCACAAAAAAATAAGATAAATACTTTACAGCATAAAGACACAGTTAGAGCATACACATAACTAATATTACATGGTATAGTGAAAATAACAGAAATGCAAGTATTCCTCCAGATTTATAAGAAAAATACTTTAGTCCTTTTGTGGATGGTGAGGGGGGGGGGGGCATTACCTTGATGTATTGCTGGAGCTGTGTGGGTTCAAATCCTGTGAAGATGACATGAGGGGTGGACTCTGGTGGAAGCTTTTTGTTGGTTGACTGGAGCTCTTCAAGCCTACATGCACACACACAGTCAAAAGTTTGAAATCCAAAATAAACACTTTTGCGATTTTGAGAGTGAAGAGATAAAAAAAACAGCGTCAGAGGTCAAACACTGACCTGGCCTTCTTGTTGGGAGGCTGGTTAGTGGTGTCAGTCAATTTCTGTTTGTGAAGCAACTGGAGACTCTGAAAACACACACACACACACACACACACACACACACACACACACAGAGAACATTTTAAAATGAACCATAGAATGTGTGTCTTGGTAAATCCTGTAGAAGAGGACAAAAGTGTGGCAGAGTCTGTGCCATGACGTCCGTTTCTAGGACAACTCACCGTCAACGCCTCAGGAGACACTTTGACTGGCGCTCGCCAAGCACCTGGAACACAGAGGAAGAGAACACAGTCACCACAGTCGCACACACACACACACACACACACACACAAGATAATTACGTTGAATTCACCTCAATTACAACAACTTAAGATTATTTCTGAATTTCAGTCGGTGTCAGAGTTATTAACTCTTTCAGTGCCAGAGTATTTTCATAAAGTACTCCCCCAGTGCCAGCAATTTTCGTTTTTTTTTGTTTTGTTATTTTGTAATTTAATTTTCAAATAGCTTGTGTCTATGCAGTATTAAACTCATACGACAGTTCTACCAGTAGAGAGCAGCAATTCGAGCCATTGATCACCTCGTTGACTCGCTCGCCCCCTCACAAACAGGCTCACGTGACATCCGGTCATAACCGGATGTTGACGTTTTCGACAATCTCCGATCGGGTTAAAATACGATGTTATACACGACTACGATGACTGATCGTCACCCAGACCAAAGAGAATAGACGTAGACCTCTCCGTTCGCTTTTTCTACCGTGTGAAAAACCGTGACTTTCCCTATTCTGGACGAAAATGACCGCGGGGAAAAAATGAGAACCGGAAACGGAATCTGCGTCATGAAACCGGAACCCAATGAGTCTGAAGGAGTCAGGAAGCGAAAGTGATCATGAGAAATAAACAGAATAGCGCGACCACAATCAAAAGTAAAAACTTGGGATTTCTCGTTCTGGCAGGGAGGGTACTCGGGGATATCTCGGGGCGTGGCACTGAGAGAGTTAAGAAAATACATTTAAAAGTAATTTAAAGTGAAATTGAAAGACTAATTTTGAAAGAATTGTTCATGTATCATGAGCTCAACAGATTGGGTAGTATGGGTAATAGGAATGTGGTCATGTTGACATATGGTCAACCGCTGTTGGCATGTTTTATACGACTGATACATGTACTTACAAACCACTTAAACCACAGCATCCATATTCTGGGAAAACCTTCGCAGAAAATAGCTGATTGACAAGCTCACAACGTGAGCTTGTCAATCAGCTATTTTCAGCAAAGATATCTAATGTTGAGCAAAAACAGAAAAGGTACTAGAGTCCTGAGGGAATCTGCTCAACAACCTATGGGGTTTTATGCACAAACACACACTCAAGCACTTGCAAATGCAAACACACACACACACACACACACACACACGCGTGTCCATACCCAGTAGATTGAGCACCAGCTGTGGGTTAGGGACCAGCGGTTCGGGGTGATTGTAGTTGGAGTAGCGGCTGTGCTGAATCTGTCTCAGAGCCTCAAAGTGACCCAGCATGATGTCACACAGCCACTGGGCGTTCACACAGGGAATCTTCCACTCTTTGGCCTTCTCATACTTCATCCCACTGGCTCTGATAGGAGACAAGAGACACGAAAGAAAGAAATTATCAACCAGTCCAGTTCAGTCAGACACGTCAAGATGAAAACCATTTATTGCAATGATATTGTATCGGGCGGTGTGATACTCCAGACCGCCCGTGCAAGCATGACAACACAGACACTTTGAGATTAAATGGTGATGCTCCATTTCTCAATTTTAAGCAGCGGGACGAAATTTACACCCCTATAATACCGTACATCTCCTACACTTATCTATGCTGATTCTTACTGTTTGCAGATGAGCACGGTGTTGCTCCGACAGAGGTAACCAGTGTATCTGGCTCCAGCGAGGTAGGCCATGAGCTTCAAGTCATCCCTGTCTGTGTCCACAAAGCCTGTCACGCAAATGATCTGGGAGAGAGAGAGTGAGACAGTCACAAGAAAAATACGTGAAGATTACGGCAATGAATTTAATTTCAAAAAATGATATTTTGCCAGTTATATTTTACTATACATTTTCCTTGTGGATTAAAAAATATATAATAAATAGGTACATGTCAGTTTTACTCCACTGTACACAGATGTTAAAATAATATAAACCCTTTTATAGCCAGCAAATACACATCCAACTCAAGTGGTCACAGCCCTGTATCAAAACCATGCGAGGATGAATTTCAGAATTCTAAAGTTGTGGTCTCTGGGTCTTGGCTGGTCGCTCAAAACGAGAGCGAATACCAACAGAAGCATATTGGGGGATTTCCAAACTTTTGAGGAGTTATATACAGTATGGGAAATGTGTTGAACCTACATGCTGGGAACAGGGCTTGGCTCCGGGCGGGAAGGCAAAGGGCAGGTGTAGTGTTCTGTGGGGGGGCACCATCTTCTTCTTCTTCAGAACCGTGTTGAGCCAGTGAGCTGTCACACAACGCTTCCCTTCTCTCAGAGCCTGACAAGAGGAAACATTGACCATTGGCTGCCGTGTATGTACAAAGTACTAGGGGTACAGCAGTTAATACAACTAAGCGATTTAATAGACTATTAAAAAAAAAGTGTAATAACATAATCTTCAAAAATAGCATCTACAAGCTCACAACATGTTATGAGCTTGTAGATGGCTATTTTTGCACAACAAAGTATAAAATAGTGCTTAAGTGGTTAGTCGGACTAATGTATTTATTCAATTATAATTGTTCATTTGTTGATGTATAATGCATATATACAGTAAATAAAAAAATAAAAAATAATGAACCAAATGGACCCGTCGGGGTCCATTTGTACAGTATGGGGTCCTTGAAATTAAAAAGTTTGAGAACCGCTGTTGTAAGCTAATAAAGCAATTTTAGACCAATAATTAATTTATAAGTAACCGTCTAATAAGTGGGATAATGTACAGTCGGGCAGTCATTATGAGGTAAGGAGCATATATTTTGAACATGAATCAGTCAGTTTTCTTACCTGGACGTACAAGCTGCTGACCTGGCTCTCACAGAGCAGATGTGTGCAACGGCTATTCAAAGACGGGTCCACTGTGCCTCCATAGGCCTGAATGACCTGGCAGGGAAAACAAGACAAGTTGCATTTAACAATGCCTCCATTGCTGGGAGCGGACAGCGAGTCGTGGGTTCGAATCACGGGCCAGACAACCTATGCTGCGAGTCACTCGATGTCTCTCTCTACTATGTACTATCAATAAAGGCAGAAACCCCCCCAAAAAATATCAACCAAAAAATAAAAAAACTATACCTCCATTGCGGAGGTTAAGTATTTGCCACAACATGAGTTATTCTATTTGAGTGCGCTTACAAACTGAATTGGGCGTAAATCTAATATTTGGACCAAAATAAATGCCTGTAAAGCAAGCATCTCAGTCCTTGCACTAAGGCGTGTCAAGTTTCCTCCACTGACTTTCCCTATGCATGAAATGAGCAATCTGAATATATGTTGACTTGAGCATGCAGCCCAAGCACATGATTTTCACAATGTTTTCTGCCTGTTGATCACATGCCTGAGTTGACTTACCCTCTTCCACTGTGCTAGCAGCTGTTTGTCAGCCATCTGCTCAGGGTAGTCAGCGATAGCGAAAACACAACCAACCAGGAAACCATCCTCGGGGACTGAGAAACACACAGATGAAAGCAGTTATAATATAGGTAAACTTTAGGATTCCTACACATATTTGACAACATGACAGTCCCTTAGGGCTAAGGCCATATCACAAATGCCCTATGTGAAATCAGACTGGGTTTACAATCGGTAGCCAATATGGGCTTTGATCAAGATATATTTTTGGAATAACAACATTAGTTGATGATATAAACAACAAATAAGTCACTGTTAAAATGTGATTTGACTCTGCAAATAAAGCCCGAAATCATTAAGGAGCCACACCTGAGTTTTAGAGTAACTGTAAAATGTCCCGCAGCCTTCACATGGATGTTGTCCTTTATTTAGTGGCATTTCGTCATGCTAGATCACTGTTAACTGTGAGCTAACGTTTTGCCTTTGTATGAAACCCGGAATCCTTAGAAAACAATTCGAGTAGTCAGTCAGAGACCCCTTGGTTGACTGAGATTATTTGACTGGAGCAGTCTTTTTTTTTTTTATTGCCTCTTGATCTACCCAATGACATCAAGTTAGTTTAACCTAT
Organism: Gymnoscopelus microlampas; assembly: GCF_963454915.1. NCBI lineage: Eukaryota > Metazoa > Chordata > Actinopteri > Myctophiformes > Myctophidae > Gymnoscopelus > Gymnoscopelus microlampas. The sequence goes on along the minus strand of NC_139942.1, from coordinate 29,269,470 downwards.
TCTAAATTAACTAGCTACTTCCAGTAGACATCGGTTCCGGTAGAAAAGTGTCCAGTACACAAAGTCATGCATGCAGTCGTAATGCATCGTCGTCAATTAACATAAGCTGTCTGCTGTCATATGTAGTTGTGTTCATGGACTTAATGATTTTAAATGATAAACATTTTCATATGACTCTGTTACAATTTACTCAAAATCAGCAAATGTACCATTTTTCAGAATGTCTCATAGACCTTAAAAGTAATTGAATACTCGCATTAAAATCACACCAAAATCCCGAATCGGATTCGACGAATAACACTTATTTGGGTACAGCTCTACTTAGGCCCCTCGTTTTTTAAATTCCTACACCACATCTCTTCGCCGAAAACATCCCAACATCTTGTGACGCATTGTGATCTTGTGTTTTTGGTGAATGTTCTATTTTGGCTGAATGTTTATCTATTACGATTTGTCCAGAACAGGGTTCATGTGGTTATAAAAATGTGTCTTTTTTTATAAAAAATGTGTCCCCTTACCATCTTGTCCTGGCTCATGGCCAAAGAGCTGAGCTATCTGTGGAGGTTGCTGGACTTGCGGCGGTAATGACTGTTGTTGCTGTTGCTGCAGGACCTGTTGATTCTGATGCTGCAGTGCTTGCTGCTGCTGTAACTGCTGCATGTGCTGCTGCTGAAGGAAATGTTGTTGTTGCTGCTGCTGTTGCTGCTGCTGCAGGTGTTGCTGGTGTACTAACTGTTGCTGTTGTTGGTTTTGTTGCTGTTGTTGCTGCTGCTGCTGTTGTAACATCTGCAAGCGTTGCTGCTGCTGGAACTGTTGGAGTTGTTGCTGCAGCGCCTGCTGCTGTTGCAGCTGCTGCAATCCCGGCCGCAGCAGCTGTTGAGGAGGACGTAGCTGCTGTTGGGAGAACGCATGCTGTTGTTGCTGCTGCTGCTGTTGTTGCTGTTGCTGCTGTTGTTGTTGTTGTTGCTGCTGCTGCTGTTGCTGCTGCTGTTGCTGTTGTGTAATAAATTGTTGTTGTTGATGCATCTGTTGCTGCTGTTGTTGTTGCTGCAGGAACTGTTGCTGTTGTTGGGGCAACTGTGGAAAGCCCTGCTGTGCAACCTAAGAGAAAAATGTAAATACGATTAAAATTAGATGATATAATCTAGTTTTGCGTTGTTCACCGCACGCACTCCTTGTTTTAAGGGCTCCTGCTGTTGAGTCGTTTCTGATCTGGTGGAGAAGCAAGTCTGCCCGCACCGCAGACTCTGAGGGAGTCTCATATTCAGCATAAAACCACCCCTGGCTCTGCACCAGCTAAGTAGTGCAACAGTCAATCGAACTAATCAATTATAAAAAAATAATCGATCATTTAATAAAATAATCGATTACACAGCGCTACACTTTGTAGATCTGATATTTTAGTTATTTTTACATCAACACTATTGTACAAATGAACACTTAAGTGGCTAATTGATTCATTGATAAATAAAACATTTGAAAATAAAATAAAATCCTAGATTATTCGATCAATAGAAAAAGTAATAAGTAGAAAATAGAAAAAAATCGATATTTGCGGCCCTACAGCTGAGCAACAGAAGGTAAGTTCAAAAGTCAGCAAAACGCATCCTTCTGTACCTGTGGCTGTTGTTGATGTTGTTGCTGTTGTTGTTGATGATGTAACTGCATCATCTGATGCTGCTGCTGCAGGTGCATCATGGGGGGATGCTGTTGTTGCTGCGGCAACGGCTGGTGGTGCTGTTGTGGGGCAACTTGATGCGACTGCTGTTGTTGTTGCTGCTGTTGTTGTAGTAGCAACTGTTGCTGCTGTTCAGGTGTGAGGGCCTGGCCGGGCAGCTTTGATTGGTTGAAGAGGAGAGGATTGGTGCTGTTGGGGGTGGAAGCCTGGCTCTGATTGGTCTGCTGGTCAGATGGCTTGGTCTGATTGGCTGTCAGGCTCTGGAGGATCTGAGGGGTAGGAGAAAGACAGTCAATGAACTAGAAGAAATGACTGACACCTGGGAAATAAACCCATGACAAAATTATTATAAGTTGAGGTTTACTTAGTTTTGTCTACCTTTAATATATTTATTTCTATACATTTTATCTATATTCATGTATTTTTTCATTGAGCTGTATCTCTGCCTCAAAGGTACAATACTATGTTTGAATAAAGGTATTTTTATTATTGTTGTTGATTATTAAACAGAATTGGGGAAACGCAGTGCAACACCAAAACCAAAACACTGCCTAGAAGCTTGGCATCTGGTCCAGTCTAGTTGATGGGCCATTACTTGAATTGCATTTAGAAGCTTAGCCAGTAAAATATTATATGTTGATGGATAATGGAACTGCATACATTTCCGTGAGTTTGACTGGAAAGCACAACAAGTAAATGGGATATAATATGTGCTACTACTGGGTGTGGTGATTATTACACGTGTGTATATCAGGGTTTCTCAAAGTGGGTGACGTAGCACCCCAGGGTGCCGTGATACAAGTCCAGGGGTGCCGCAGGATACTTTGATAATATTTGGAATTGATCAATAGCACTTCAGTTTAACCACTTAGACCCTCTATACTTATTACTTGCACTGTACTTGGTGCGTTCTTTTTCAATCTACACCAAAAATAGAAGATCTACAAGCTTACAACTGCGACACGTTGTGAGCTTGTAGATCTGCAATTTTTGGCAAAATGTCCCCCCTAGGATAGGAATGCCTAATGGAAACAGATATTCTCTCAAGTTTTCCTCGTAACAGGCTGTATTTTAGGGGGAAAGATTTACATATTTACGTATACCGTAATACAGTATGACATAAATGTAAGGTGCTATAAAATAATTATATTATATATTATATAAAATGTAATTCAGGGGTGCCGTCGATGTAAACGTAATTTACAGGGGTGCCCTGAGCCAAAACCGTTTGAGAACCACAGGTGTATATTAACAGTTACCCACATTCACCATTCTAGGCTGACCCCATGGTCCAGCAAAATAATAAAATAATTTATGAAAAGTTGCCAAGTAGCAGCTCTAGTTTTAAACATCTACAATCAATAGATGGACAGTAGTACCTGACCCTATCAGAACAGGTCACAAATCAAAGGTTTCTTACATGTGCAACGTTGGCAGGCCGGTTGGTCTGCTGCATGTCAGAGTTGTTTGTGATGTTCCGCAGCGTTCTAGCAGCAGGACTCCACCCAGGAACGCTGTCTGGCCCCAATACGCCACCTACAGGCCGAAGACAACAGGAACAGTGAGGATGATTAACCTCTGTTGCCAAACATAATATGGTTTATGGCTTATTAGGTTACAAGAATATTGTTAGGATCCGTTGCTCCATCGTACTATGGTGCTAAACTGACCTTGCTGTGCAGTTTGTACAATGGCAGCAGCAGCAACAGCAGGCCGGCCATCAGCTGGCACGGGCACAACATTGCCTGGCGCAGGTGGCACGGTGGCACACAGGTTGATTAGCCCGGCGGCTGAGGGCGGAGCCGGCTCTTTGTGACCGCCCGGAGGCCCTCGCCTCCTGGCCGTGTTGGCAGCCGGGGCAGCGGCGGCGGCGGCGGCAGTTGGAGTCGAGACCTCGGCCGGTGTCCAGTTGAGGTTTCGTCCCTCCTTCTCCGCCGAGGAATCGTCATCGGAGTCATCAAACATGCGATCGCTGCGGCGGTCCGACTTGCGGGAGGAGGGGGAGATGGAGTTGAGTTTCTTGGGTCCCGGCCGTCGGTGGGGGCTGGCGGCCGGGGAGTCGTCGCGGGACGAGGCCCCGCTGGAGCGCCGCGGGCTGTAGCTGCCGTCAGAGCGCTGGTCGTACTCATCCTCACTTTCGTCTTCTTCCTCAAGCTCCTCGTAGGTGAGGCGGGGGTGATACAGTGTATCATCTTTCCTGGATTTTTCTTTTTCAATGAGAGGAAAGAGTGTCATGTTCAGGAGCTGACTGAATCCCTCTATGATTGGCCTGTACTATGTGGAAGGCAGCATTAGAACTGTACAGGATCACAGGGCAAAATGCCTCCTGATATTTCCCAGTAGAAGATTAACAGTTAATCGAACTTATCAAATTAAATGATTTATAAAAAATTATCCATTTTAATAATATAATCGATTTTACATGCTCACAACGCATTGCGGTGCATTGTGAGCCTTTATTTGATTAATTTAAATAAGTAATCGATACAATAATCACTGATAGTTGCAACCGTAATTTCCCAGTGGCGCTGAAATCTGAGGTATAATTCGCTGGAACGCCATTTCATGTACCAAGAGCTTTTTAGTAGCCCCCAAATTTGATGAAATGCCAGCACATTTTAGGCGTCAAGATGTATCCTAAAAAAAACATTTTTAAATTTCTATTGGGAGGGAACACCCTCTTTGATAGAAATAACTGTAATGTACCTTTAACCGAGTCAATTATCCAGTCCGGGGTGACGATCCTAATGTTAGGGTGCTTCAAGGCACACTCGAACTTAGCCTAGAGGGGGTAAAAACATACACTTTATTGAATCTTTCACTAAATTAAAAATCTCTTCGTCCAAGAGAGAAGTAGCAAAGAAAGCAAAAGAACATTCAGACCAACAATATCCAATCTGCATCAACTCACCCCCTTTGGTTCCTTCACCACTAGATGAGTGACGTTCTTGTTTAGGTTGAGTTGACAGTTCCCTCCATAGAAGGTTATATAGGCCCACAGGGCAGTGAGGTCCTCTGGGAGCTGCACACACACACACACACACACACACGCACACACCCACACAGGTTTAGCTTGTGGGAACAAACTATGTTTAACCACTTGAGGGGAACATTCACCTAAAATAGCAGATCTACAAGCTCACACACGACTGAGATTTGGTGTCGATGGAAAAGAAGAGTGGGCCAAGTACAGAGCTGATCCTGGTAAACTAATTATTAGTTTACCAAGTACAGAGAGTTTAACCCATTTAGACCTGAGGCAGATTTTAAAAACCCCTTCTAAATCTAAAGAAGAAAAAATTCAATTTAAAAAAATAAAATAATGTACAGGCTTTCCCAGTCTTAAAGGAGTAGTTCACCCAAATAATTACAAATTTTCTATCAATTACACACCCCTTGAAGCCTTGAATTCATGGATTTTTTTTTTGTCGCATTCCTGAGCCAATCATTTGGTTACCGGTGGAAAGATGCTAATGTATCCGGTAGGAGACTCAAAGTATACTCTTTGTGTCTCCTACCGGAAATACACCCGGTCGTCAAATTATTATTAACGCGAGTCACAACCCAATAACAACCCCCCCAAATTGGTAAATAGAGGTGGGATTTCAGACACACCCACATAGATGTGGGTACACACACGCACACAATACAAATCATTTTGCTTGCTAGAACATTCTGTGATTCATTTTAAAGTGAATTTGTAAAGCAAACACAAAGTACACATTAAATGAAGGGATTTCCGAATGCACATAACACACAAACTTGCAAAAGTACACATGCACTTACCCTGGGCAGACAAGCTGTCACCCCAAAGAATACCTGCCCCGGCTCAGGGGAGAAGCCAGTAACCCTGCAATTTCATCAGTTAAGGAGAGGAAGCGATATGATAAAGCATGAGCATGAATCCAACAGTGGTGATATTCATACGGGCTATGTTTCAATTTCAATCCACCCTGGCTGGGATTGAGACCTTGATTAATCCTTTGTTAAAAACCTAACCTATGTAAAGCCACTTCTACTCGGGTGCTGTTTGGCTACAAGAACATAGACATGCATCTAGTGAGAAGATGGAGCTCTACTGGGCCTCCTACTAAAAGGTCAACGGACAAAGGTCAGGGAGAGAAGGATGAGGCTGGTCGGGCATTGTGTCCGGCAGCCAGACCTGATGGCACTGTGGGATCCAACCCAAGGCAGCTAGGAGGGCAAGAGGGCACACCACTTATATGGACACACCGCGGTGTGACAGCGGTGCTAGCAACGCAGAGCTCCAGACTCTGATGCTGGATAGGAGGGAGTAGAGGCCAGTGATTGAGGCGCCCTGAGTCTGTGTCGGCTGGTCATCAGCCTCCCATGTCCCATCACACTGAAAAGATCCACCACACAGAGATAACATGCTATATGTTTCACAGTGTGCCTCCTCAAGTGTGCTCATCTGGAACTGAGAAACCTGATGGTGGAACACTTTTAGCACATAAATGAACATCCATTTGCCAACTGTTTTAGTATCTACACCAACTGATGTCTGTTGCATAAGAGATCATTCAAACTAAATATTAATTGTGGAATATTTTAATTCCATTGTTAAGTGCTCTCTCCAAAATGTCTTCTGGTAAATGTGTATACTTTATTGGCATTAGTACAATATACACAGACTGGTTAAAGGGTAATTGAAATTAATACATCTATTATGTTCCATTTATTTCTTTTGAATAAGTAATTAAGGATTTCATTAATCGGATTAAGCCAAAGTTCAAATCTGACTTTTCTTGTCATCCGTTATGATTAATAGAATTAGGGGAAAAAGCACTAGTTCAGACACAAAACATGTTAGCATTTTTGCATGTTTAACTTTAATTACTGATGAAAGGATACGGTAACAGGTCTCCACATCGCACTGACAACAGCACCCACGATGGCTGGGGGAAAAAAGAACAGAGGACAAGGTTTCAATGTTAATATGCTCTGGTCTCTAATTTTGTGCTGTACTACCATGTCTAGTAGTTATGGTTTACTGTTCAGCCAGAGCAAGATAAATGCAAACAGAATGTTCCAGCATCTCAGGTGCTACTAAGCAGTTGGTACTTTGGTAAATTCAGGTTCTCTCAGGAAAATCACAGCGTATCAATTGATTGATGATCGGTCGATAGATAAGGTCAGGTGAATCAACTATCGGTTAACCCTTTAAGATCGGGAAAGCAGCATCTGTGTCATTTTTAGATTTCTTTGGCTATTCAAAAATAGCTGAAAATCATGAAACTATTTATTTTTTTTGCGGACATTTGTAACTCAAATCTTTACTTCTGGGGGTTCTTGGAACAAAATATTTTACAAATGCATTTGCATCCATCCCTAAATCTAAGGCCTCTCACCTTGACAACTGGCAGGTCAAAGACCTCTCTGGACTCGCTGACCTCCGGGTTGTCCCCATCCTCAGAGATGACGTGTGTGGCCAGTGCATTGTAGGACACCTCCTTGCCTTTCCCCGCTTTCAACAGCTGCACCACCTGTCAAGACCAACACAGGATTAGACCACAATTCTGCAGCAGATTACACTACGTCTACAATAACAGAATCTGAATTACTTTGATTGCCAAGTACGGGTTACATGAGTCAATTTGCTTTGGTTCATTGTGCCTTCACAACCGAAAAGAACAAAGAGACTTATAGGACTAACCACAAACACAGCACAACATTCTGTAAGTGGACTAGCAGATTATTTGAGATAATCACAATCATTTTTGCATTATCTTCAGTATCGTTTTGATTATGAGTACCAGTCACTGTCAATATTTTGTGTTCCAGACTCTATAAGTACAAATTATGCAGACCAGGCTCAGTCAACCCTCCATGATTTTAAACTAGACTTTCAAACTGTTATATTGAGACCCTACAGGAGCCATCAAGTACGATTAAATGGACCGAACGACTAACACCACAGATGACCTCTAGAACTAAGAAATCAGTTCACAAAAGGTGTCAACTGGAAGACTTGCACAGCTGCACATAGAGACAAATGTACCTTAATACAGTCATTCAGATGAATAAGATCTGGAAATGTAGCTACACAAAAACTTGAGTGACCATAGATCTAATTACATTACCTTTTAATAATAATAATAATAATAATAAAGAATAATATTAAACATAAATGACATAAATGCCAGTAGGGGCAGGCTTTATAGGGCAATTAAAATGTATTTGTCTCCTTCATCCTTATATAGGATATATAAGCAGTTGGTCATTCTGTGTAATAGATAGCAGGAGATCATCAATAAGATGGAATAGAATACTTTTTCAGTGCAGGTTTAAATATAGCCATGGATCAAGACTATCATATATGTATTTTATCGAGTCTGACTTTTACTTTCGTATCTACGATAGTCTTGGCTAGCACCCCCCAGTGCGTCCTGCACTTTCACCAGTATAGCCCGTACTACTCCGTACATGTACAAAACAAATATATAAGGTGCTTACCCGGTTGCCCCAAATGTTAACTCGCACTTCGGAGTCTTTGTGCACTGTATTAGTCCGTCTTTTTCAATAGATATGTGTTTTAATCCCGTCTGTGTCGGAAGTTTTAGTTCCCTGTATTCCTCAATGGGTGGTGGTGAAGGGCCGCATCCGGTGATAGCCGGTATTACACTCAATGTAAACAGGAAGTAAACGAGGGGGGGAAACGGCGTTCGGCCACAGACGGGATTAAAACACATATCTATTGACTAATACGGACTAATACATTGCACAAAAACTCCGAAGCGCGAGTTAACATTTGGGGCAACCGGGTAAGCACCTTATATATTTTTGTGTACATGTACGGAGTTGTACGGGCTTTACTGGTGAAAGTGCAGGACGCACTGGGGGTGCTAGCCAAGACTATCGTAGATACGAAAGTAAAAGTCAGACTCAGTAAAAAAAACAAAAAAACATCTATGATAGTCTAGTGCTTGCAACAACAACAAACGAAATCTCAGCTCCAAGAGGAAAACACAAGGTCACGTGTCCTCGTGATCAGCAGACAGTGTTTGTAACATTTCATCAGCAACATCAAAGTGTAACGTTGTACAAGCTGGAGGTGGTTGGTTTGTAAGATCACTGTTAGTTCAATAATATGAAAACAAATGTGTGAGCTACTGGGATCACTATCTGGCAGGAAGTACACTCATGTGCGACAGGTCCGCGGGTACCATTCAGTCAAACAGCAGCGACGCATGCGCACAAGCAGGCGCCCAATTAAGCAAGACACTGCTGGTGCAAACGAAAACTGTTATTATTTCTGTGTAATAATAACGGTTCACAAACAGCGCTGCAAACTGGCATGTTAAAGCTGCAAACGCACATTTTGTTCAGAGCACAAGGACAGACAGAAAGATAATTTGATAGTCTTTTTAATGAGAAAGATAACATGCAAGCTATCAGGGGCTACCAGTTAGCACATCTATCTGTCAAACTGCGAAACTTTAGCCTTGGATCAAGACTATCATGGACGTATCTGATCGGTTTTGACATTTTTATATCTACGATATCTATATACAAAAATATATATATAAAAATGTAAAAATCGATAAAATACATCTATGATAGTTTATGTCATGATCTCCTGCAAAAGCCAAACACAATGCCAGGGATGCCAGATCACACACACACATACAAAGTTGGCGTCTCTTACACTTTAGCAAGGTTAGCCACAAGTCCAGCAGCTAGCTGCTCTGGTCCATAGACTTCCTATGGGATCAGCGCTAATAAAGCTAAGCTAAGCTTTAACACAGTAACAGTGGTGGTGAGGCTCACCTTCTGGTCAATGTCCCCGACAATGTAATACTTGACGTCTTTGAAGAGCTCATCGGGGACTTTGGGTTCGTCGTCAGACATGATGATTGTCCATGAACGTTCGTAATGCTGCGGTGTTGTTTATACAAAATAACTAAAAGCAGGATATAAACATTGAGAGTCTGTATGACTGGAGTTCAGTCCGTTCACTCAGACACTCTAGCGCCAAAATCCAGTGTTGCCAGATCTTTGAGAGAGAAATAAGCAGCCAGGTCTAGGAAAACAAACCCAAAAGAAGCCACAATTAAGAGGCAAGAGCATTGGCTATTTGACAATAGCCGATCTACAAGCTCACAGGAGCCTGTAGATCTACTGTTTTCAAAAATATCTTGAAAAGAGAAAATATTTGGAATATAGGCCTATTTGAAAGTTAAACATTTTTTCAGATGGGGTCTGCGGAGAAATACATTAATTTGGGCGTCCTTCACATGCAAATGTTTGAGAACTGGTTTAAACAATGGAAGCGAGCCCAAATAATTACACTTTAAAAACAAGCCCCAAAAAAACACAACCCGCAACTAACCAATATTTACAAGCAACTTTACAGAAAAACAAGCCCAAAGTGGCTTATAATAACGGACATGGCAACATTGGCCAAAATCGGCTGAGCGCGCCTTGGACCGCAGCATGTTGGAAACACACAGGGGGGGTTCACAATACCTTACCTTTATATTATGTCCATTTATGTCCCTTTATTCTTCTATAGTCTATGTTCGTTTTAAAATAAATACTCGAAAGTAATTGTCTTCTAAATTTCTAAATCCTCAGACTGATCTTTGTAATGACACCTTTTTATTATAGAAATGACACACCCCCGTACAATTAAACCGGATGTTTGTATGGGAAGATTGTAGATATGCATGGCATAGATGAGTGGTTCTCAATATATGGGTCGGGACCCCCAGGAGGGTCCCCACATGATTTTGGGGGGGTCCCCAGATGACAGTGAAGTGTCAATTTAAGGACTTTTGAGATCTAAAAAAAAAAGACCATTACTGCATCAAAAGTAATCAACAAACTACTATCCACCTGTTTCTTGGCTGTGTGTTTTCCACTTCCTGTCGGATTTCATTGGATATCATTAGTCATCTGACCGGTTTCATTGGATTTCATTGGATCAAAAGACAGGAAGTGGAACACAGTGAAAAGCCTAGGAAACAGGTGGATATAATTTGGCCAAACATTGGCCAAATAATATAAGAAGAAGCAAATTTGTGAAAATAGCCGATCTACAAGCTCACAAGTAACAACGCCCCCCGCAGAGTTGTGAGCTTGTAGATTGGCTATTTTCACAATATTTATCTGTGGAACTGAGTCAAACTAAATGTATGCCTCAACCCCTACATTCCAAGTGTTTGTCAGGGTGCAGGTCCTCAGTTCAAACAGGGGCATCAATTGGGTATGGCAAGGTAGGGCAGGTGCCATACCTTGGCTCCAAAACATTCAAAAAATATATAATAAAAAATGGGGGAAAAAACATGAATAGGCCTAGTAGCCTAATGCAGGTGTAAGACCATTGTGTTTGTATTGTGTTATAGGTAGGCCTATACTGCATAGTTTTCTATGCGTTTTGACCCCCAAATTTGTTTCGGCGCGCCCAGGATAGCTGTCCCTTATTTTAATCTCTGGGAGTTGGCAACCCTAACCTTGCCATACCTTAGCTTTTGCTGAACTGACGCCACTGAGTTCAAATATGATTATTTTGGGGGGTCGCAGCCTGAAAAGGTTGAGAGCCACTGTTGTAATGTGCATCTAATTCTCAAAAAGCTATACACACATAGCATACATTTAACATTTTACATGCTTTGCATGGCAACCATATACAGTTTAGAATTATATGTCTTCTTTCCATTGAAATATAGTGGCAAGGTCACTGAAAGTTACAACATTCCAGTAGTGGACAGTAACGCCTGTTTCAAATACCGGCATTGAAAATAGCATGTACAAGATCACAATAGCCTACATCACGATGTGAGTGTTGTGAGCTTGTGGGTCTGCTATTTTCACAATTATTACTTTTGAATACTTAAGTAGCCTATTTCAAAAAGCATGTACTTCAGTATTTAACTCAAGTACAAATTTGACTGAGCAACTTTCACTTTTAATTGAGTAATATTTGTATCTATACTTTGACTCAAGTATGGGGTTGAGTAGCCAACTTTGTCCACCACAGCATTCAATCAAAAATGCATATAATACATAATACAAAGGTAAAATGTATTGATGTGACATCCAGTCCAGCAAAAGCTGCATTATCATTATCATCACCACCACGATCGTTTATGTTTATCATTCTCGTTATTACCATTCTATAAGCCTATATAAATATTTATTTTCTCTTCTTATCCTTTGTTGTCTCTTGATTAGCTTCACCAAACTACGTTTTCCATCTTCTTCTTCATCATCCTCCTTCTCTTCCGCATCATCTCACCACTCAAACAGAGAGCGTCTCCTTTCAAACCCCAATGGTTCTATTGAGCCCCCCGCCCACAGGAGTGGCCCAATTCTCTCACAACTTGCTACAAAAATCGCTCATGCAAAACTATATAATCTCCTACCTCTCATTTTCCACCTTCACATGTGTCTCCTTCTCTAATAATCAAAAAGTGCTATATATTTCATCTCGCAAATTACTTCCGGATGGTTCGTTTTGCACCTTTTTTGCCACATCGGTCACGGGAAAGAAATAAGCGCTGCCGTGGTCTATGGAAACGAGCCCAAAAGTGCACCCAAATAAGCCCAAAATCGCTTATACAAACAGTCAGACCTGGCAACGCAGCCTACGCCAATCATGTGTGAGAGATCTACAAGCTATGGGGCAGAGACGCTATGTGCCATACACCGTATCTTAGCAACAACAACAGCGCTCACTCTCATTGGTCGTGTCATGCCAGGAGCAGTTTCCAGACAATGGCATCGCAGAGAGAGTTTGCTGTAGCCATCAGAGTCAGTCGCAGCAACGACGGACAGGGAGCTGTTATAGCTGGCATGTAGCTAACGCTAACGTCGCTGTCATGCCTGCAGCGGCCTTGCAATCACTTTGTCAACAATGCACGTTCGTGTGGCGAATGTTATTAATTATTGCTGCTCAGTCAGTCCATTGCAGATGGTGTATGTTGTGGGCTCCTGGAGAACTGTGTAGCTCCACACTAACTCCAGTAAGTAACGTAATGGCAGGACCGCCCCGTGCAACGCACGTTTAGGCTGCATTATGGCAATGTAGTAATTTCACGTAATTTCGGTCCGATTAGGGCACTGGTTATCAACCTTTTCAGCCAGATCGGCTATTTTCAACATGTTTGCCTCTTTCTTATATTATTTGCCAATGTGGCCAATGTTTTATAGTATAGTTTGTTGACTACTTTTGTTGCATACATGGCCTTTTCCTGTACTTTCGTTCATTTATTGTCTCCGCCAGGCCGAAAGGCATGGCGCAAGAGTATGTTTCACCCCCTGTCCGTCCGTCTGTGGATAGCTACTCTCTCGCATCGTTGGCTTGATCGCAGCGAAACTGTGCACACACACTCCCTGGATGCCAATTCAGAACCTCTGCCCCATTTCTTTCACATGGCCCAGTGTTATAGTGCCACCAGGAGGCCGCTTTTTGCAAAACACATTTTTTCACAGTACTCCTACATATTTTGTCCAAACATCACGCAAATCGGTACACAGCATCTCCATAGTCATTTAAAAAAAACGTCTCTTTCAGATTTCTCATATTCCATCCTGATTGGCTAAAAATGGCTTCCAAAGTCTGCAGGACTGCTCCATTTGGACCGAAATGCCTCAAATTATGAACACAGCATGCACTTTCCGTGCACCTTTGCACCCACATTCCCACTATGCCTAGGAAGAAATGTCACTTCAGATTTTTCTAATCAGCCTCATGGTGGTGCTATAACAGCCCGATTTGTGTTTTCACCTATAACTGCACCAATCTGTGTAAAACTTTGTATGTGCACTCTCTAGAGGTCAAGGAAAAACCTTTGCCCTGCTTTTTTCACATCTACCTTTTATAGCGCCACCAGGAGGCCCACTTATGTAAAACATATTTCTTTACATTACTCCTTCCCATTTCATCTAAATGTCACGCAAATCGGTACACATGATCTCTACAGTCATGTGATCAAGACGGATCTGTTTACTTTTTCATATTCCATCCCGATTGGCTACAATTCTCATCTAAAGTTTGCAGGAGTGGCCCGTTTAGAACAAAATGCCGCAAATCATGAATGCAGCGTCCGATTGCGGTCAACTTCGCACGCACATTCACACTATGTTGAGGAACAACTGCTACCATTTTAACATTGGCCTGTGGGGGGTCCCCACCGACAGGTTGAGAACCACTGTATTAGGGGAGAGTCAGTGAGAGCTGGATAAACGAGGTAAAATGTGTCAAAAGGGGTTTGTACGGCTGGGAGAGGAGATACTGTGTCTTTTGGACAAACAGCAGCGTGGTGCTGATGTTTGTTGTGTGAAGCAGCTTAATGTCAGAGTGTTTGTGTTGGAGCGCCTCAGTGCGGCTGCAGAGTTCATGTGCAACCTCTTCCAGAGAGAGATAGAGACACTAGAAACTCTGCTGGAGAAAAAAACAACACTGCTGGGCATTGACTTTCATATGGACATTGATCTACACACTGCAGGTATGTCTGTTACACACACAACATCAAACTACACACTACAGGAATGATGCAGCGTTTGCATTCCAGCCAGCATGCCAGCGTAGTTCCCATATGGTTTCAAGGTGGCCTAAACCATATGGACCCCATGTCAGCAATGTCAGCGGGATCCACTTCAGTCCCAACTGGGATTCAGTCCCACCTAGGCAATTCTATGTGGGGCCGAGGTGGGTCTTAACTGCGATGCCCATGCGGGCTATAAGTAGCTTCTACCTGGCCCTTAGGTGGGCCCCAACTAGCCACGTTTATGTGGGACCAAGGCGGGTCCTAACTGGGTTTGCCCATGCAGCCTTTAACTGGGTTCTACCTGGGCCCTAGGTGTACCCTAACCAACCAGAGTGCAGTGCCCATCACTCCAAATGTTGTGACGTCAGGGCTCTCAATACTGCACATTGGTGGAGGAGGAGGGGCCGCAGGGCAACCGCACACATCGCTGCACCAATGGTAGCCCACGGATGTTTCCTCTGCTCTGGAGATTTACAATCTGCCCCTCTATGCCACATATCACCCGCGCTACAGGGTCTTCACTGACCGAGCCACGGCCGCACTGGCCCTCATGACGCTACGCCACTTATATGCGCTGCCAAGTGGCCGCGGGCGCTACGTGGGCGTGGCCGCGGGCTAGACGCGAGCCCCCGCGTAGCGGGGGCGAGCTTCTAGTCATGACAATGACCACCACCATCCCTCTCATCACCATAGTGTCATCACCGATGACATACTGTAAGTTTTCATCATCACTGAGGGCTTGTTGAAGAATTTTGTAATGTAATTGAACTGTTTCTTTTTATCTTATCTTGTGCTCAGGGATGTGTAGGGTAGGCTACCTGTCATTTTAAAAGATGTAATTTCCTCTGCAGTCCAATCTTCTGCTATTCATAGATAATTGCAATAATTACTTCATTCATTAGAAGGTGTCAAGTCAACTGTCAAATTATGCGCACACACACACACACACACACACACACACACACACACACACACACACACACACACACACACACACACACACACACACACACACACACACAACACACACACACACACACACACACACACACACACACACACACACACACACACACACACACACACACACACACACACACACACACACACACACACACACGGCATGTTGAATCACGGAGGCATCAGCTCTAAAAGACCTTGACAAACTGGGATGCGGCCAATTAGGGCCAGTAATTGGGATCAGCTCTTTGACAGCTACATTAATGATGTAGCTGGTCACTGCCTGACCCTGCAGGTAGGAAATTCAAACATCCCCATTTAAGCCCTACATAGGCTACTTTGTCAAACTACGCTGTCACATGCCAAAAATAGCCGATCTATAAGTAGGCCTAGGTACAACTAGCTCACAACTCATAGCAGATTGACGTGTTGTGAGCTTGTGGATCTGCTATTTTCAGTGCTTGACACAACACAAATACCCAAAGCATAAATTAGGCATTATATGTGTAAGATATAGGCAATACTTCCTATCACCACACACCACCTTTGGTCTTTCACTTCCTTTTGTCTTTTCTACCTTGTGTCCCCCTCCACAACTCTCCTCTCCTCTCCTCTCCTCTGCTTCTGTCTGTTCTCATTCCTCTATGTGCTATCGTTTGAAAGAGGTTATGCATCAGACTGAGAGCAAATTGAGAGCAGTAATTGGATCCGGCGGTTGACAGCTACATTAATGAGCCAGACGTCACCTGATGACCGTATAGGTATGATGGTCAGATTTAGACATCTTCTCCTCAGACACATATGATGTGACGTAGCACATTGATTAAAACCATTTACCCATGTGGTCCCCCCCCCCCCCCTGCACTGGTGTAAAGTTGTATCTTCATAAGAGGATCGCAGGAATGACAAGATCATATACTCTTACTTAACTGGACAAATGCTTATGATGTGTTTTTCTTTTTTCCACTCAAAGACTGTAGGCTATATCAGAAACTGTTTATTGGCCAGGGAGTGTATGGTCACTTACAAGGAGTTTGACGTGGTGCACTGCAGTCCAGAAGAAAAGAGACAGATAAAGATAGGGTCTACAGCAGATCAGACCCCAAAAAAAGCTATGATACTAAGTTATAACTATGCATAGCATTCCCTCCCTCCCTCTCTCTAAAGATAATTTATTGTCTGTCTCACTACCTTAAACTTGGCTGACGTGCGTTTTGGGGGGCTGGGCCACAGGGGTAGGGTCGATCAGTGTGTAGTACACACTGATTATGTATAGGGTATTGTGGTCGTGTCTCTTGTTGTCGTTGTTTCCCAGAGGAAAGAACATCAAAGAGAAAGTGGCCAAGATTATAAGATCAGCTTGTTTCCTGGCCCTGAGAGTCTGGTGGTCTTCTCAGCTGACCTGATGACACGGTAACCATGTGAGTGTCCTACTCGGTGGTTGCACTGAATCAGACCGTGATGGAGATGGTGAGGACGGACTCTAGAACTGGGATGTCAGTCCATTTCTTCAGCTGATGCAGGAAGTACATCCATCTCAACCTTTTTGACTGTGGAGTTATGTTGGCTTCCCACTTAAGGTCCTTGGAGATGGTAGGTCCAAGCAGCTTGAATGTCTCAGCAGTCAAGACTGTTGTGTTGTTGATGGCCAGTGGAGGGAGCAGTGGGGGGCTCTCCTGAAGACTACAATCATAGACATGAATATAGGTAGACGGCTCAGTGAGGCTGCATGTCAACACCACCCCCATATTATGGGGAATCTTGCCATAACTGCAAGAAATATTTCATATAGAAGTACCTGAGACCAGAACTTTTTCCCCCCTGTTTTATAACCGTTACTGTTATCTATGTAAGATAAGGTGCATGTGCAGGTATGAAACACCAAAAAGATTTGGAGTAATTTGTAAACTGGAAAGTAATCTCCCTCTATACCCAGCCCGGCCCAGACACAGTAAAGCCCCTGCTGTGCCCTGCTGTGTCCGTCAGCCTGTGTCTTCCTAGAGTAGGCAGCTTCCAGTGTGGAGCTGGTAGGAGATCTGACAGTCAACCTGCCCTGCTGACTGGACTGCTCTGGGAACCGGGCCAACATTCACTTCCCATATAGACGCCAAGTGCTGCTGCTGTCAAGAGAATATCCTGCTTTTTGTTGGTAGCCTACATGGATGCACAACAGAGCAGAAAATAAAGCATGTTATGTATACAGTACCTACAGTATATACTTTGTTGTATGACAAATAGTGAATATAGCCGATCTACGAGCTCACAGCGTGTTGCATCACACATGAGCTTGGAGCTTGCTGCTATTTGTGCTAAAAAAAAAATTAGAAACATTGCCCTAAATAGGGATGCCAGGGTAATAAGGTTAAAGCTGCACCATGTAAATTTCCTCTTCTACCCCGGATTTCAATCTGGTTTCCTACGCAAGTGCTGATATTTTTTACCTAATAGAGCCTGCCTGCTTGCTCAGGGGATAAATTGAAACTTGACCATCAGGTCAAAATTCGTGTCAGATCCATGTGTCTAGGTGAGACATGCCTTTTGACAGGATCTATATGTCTCAATAGAAGAGCAGGGAGACTAAATACAACCATCCCAATTGTATAAGTTATATTAACATACTCTACCATACAGATTGGACAAAATTACATTTTATTCATAAAAAAAGTTACATAGTGCCGCGTTTACATACATTTTTAATGAAATGTTCAATTGTGATATTATCAAACATAATATTACGAAAAGCAAATTCGGTATGGCATTAAAAATGTAAGACCTTCTGCTCCATTCCTTCCTTCTCATCGCCCAACTGGCCATATTTGGAGTTGACAAGGAAAGGACTAAAGAAGGGGAGGAAAGAGTAATTGAAAAAAGTAGGTCAGTATGTTATGTGCATCAGCATCATAGACAAACTCAAACATCAAACCATCAAAATGTTTTCTTCTTGTCTTGTCTTGTCTTCTTGTCATCAAACGATCAAATGTTTTCTTCTTGTCTTGCTTCCCGGAGGTCCGGAGGTGGGTTGGCAAGACAGAGATTATCATAGATATATACTGTACTCGTAGATGCCGCAATGGCTGCTGCTTCTCACTGGAGCGATGCATCAACTGGGCCGCCAAATTGGTGAGAGCAAGTCGTGCCTCCTGTAAGCAGCAGGTCTCTCCACAATTAAAATCATAACTCACTGAATTCTCAACCGATTTTCAAGTGGTTTGGTTTGTTACAAATGTTATACATGTAGTTATGTTATAGCTCCTAGGATGCTTGGTTAAATCAGAAATGCCAAAACACCTTGTCTTCTGTAGATAGCAAAGATTATGATGAGGTAATACTATGTCTCAAGCATATTTAGCATCTGACAAGTCAGGTGGGAAATGGTTCAAGTTTTTAACCAATCAAATTGCATTTGACAGGTCAGGTGGTAAATGTTAAAGTGTTTTTTGTCTGCGGCCAAAGGCTGTGTGTGTGAGTGGCTACTGTTGGACCAATCGGCCTGAAACTTTAAAAATCAGTCTCATAGCAAGTCGCTTCATATTTTGGCCTATGACTCTTGAACCGTAGGTCGTACAATAGGGGAAAACATCGGTGTATTCCTTGGATGATGATCAACTCCCCACATATATGCTACAATTGTCTGCCATTTTAAGTTGTCTTCAAAACACACTTTTTGCTACTACTCCTGCTACTAAGCAGAGTAAAACTCACCCAAATCTGTATATTATCTCTGTGAAAAACTCACCCAAATCTGTATATTATCTCTGTGATCACGTGATCAAGATGTATCTGTCAGAGTTTTCAGATTTAATTTCACTGGTTATGCCTGCTTTCCAATGTTTGCAGGCCCTGGGTAGGCAACCCTGCCTGGCAGAGACCTGCGCACCGAGGTGCACACTTTAAATAATCAAATAGCCTTGAACAGGGCAGGTGTGAGTCAAATAAATGAGAGTTTAATCAACAAGAGATAATTCAAGGAATTACAATCACACAATGTCTAAAGAATGGGGGCATTTACAAACCTGTGTATGCCTAAGTATGTACATTTGCCATTTTCAATGTGAAATAAAATAACCCCAGTTATTTTTTTATGTTGGAGGCATTTTTAAAAACTTGAAGGAAAAATAAAAATATTTTGGACGTTTGTCTCCTTCGGACCTGAAAGCCCCCCATTCTCAATCCCCCACACACCCATACCCGCCATATGCCCAGAACCCCCCACACAAGCAGGTTGTTCATCTTTCAAATGATTGACTCTTGAAGGTTTCACCTCCCATTGTCGTCAGAAGTACAGAGCCAGCTGGTTGACAGCACCATTTTCTTATAGGATTTCAAAGTTACTAATTCTTTTTCATTTTGTGCTCTTGTAATATTATTTTTCCCGTTCATTTGTCATATTTCAAAGCAATGTAACTCATAGTTTGAGCTTTTCCACTATAGTCATTTCAACAATTCTGTTATAAGTCACATTTGCTCTTTGATTTTTTCATTAGCTCATGTAATTGCATTTGCATTCTAAAGTTGTTGTACATGATCCCAATAGATATCTTCCACAACCCAAATTTGGGTCATGGCCCACAGTTTGTGCACCAGAAGGGAATGTTGGCTACTAGATTTAGTTGTCTCTTAGATTCAACCACAGGACTGAATCCATGAAATTGAAAAACTAATCGTGTAGACCCATTTGCATTTCTAATCATTTTATTGAGGCTGGAAGGGCTTTTTTATAAGAGGCACCACACTGAGAACTCATTAGCGGCCTAAAAGATATTCAGCATAGAAATTGGCATTGTGTAATATCCAAACTCAAGCCCAGCCACAAAAAAGACAATATAATGAATTGCCCAGTACGTTACTGGTGAGTAGTATACTATGCGTGCGTGCGCGCGTGTGTGTGTCCATGTGTACAAAACGTTCTTGTGCTAGAGGGCACTTGAATCCAAGAGTGAAAAAAATACACAATGATTCAGTAGAATTCATTCTCACTGAAATGCAATGCATTCCTTACTGTTTCTCTGACTATACGTGTAAAGCATACAGACAGGACAATCTGCTGGATCGGTAAATGTGTTCTTTCTTGGCTTAGTGGGAATGTGCGTGCAAAGTTTCCTCGCAATCGGGCACTGCATTCATGATGTGTGTCATTTTGTGCAAAATGGCCAACCCCACAAACTTTGGAAGCCAATCATAATGTGTATCAATGTCCATGATGTTTGGACAAAATCTGTGGGAAAATTATACAAAAATGGGCTTAGAAAAAATGTGCCTTCTGGTGGCGCTATAACAGGCGATGTGTGACATTTTGGGCAGAGGCTTTTACTTGGCCTCCAAGGAGTATGCGTGCAAAGTTTCACGCCGATCAATCCAACGGTGCCAGAAATTAGGTGCTCACAGATATCTGCTTGTTATAGCACCACCATGAGGCAAATTTGTAAAATGTAGAATGGTATTTCTTCCTTGGCCTAGAGGGAATGTGCGTGCAAAAGTTTCACAGCAATTGGATGCTGCGTTCGTGATAGGCATTTCGTTCAAAACAGGCCACTCCTGTAAACTTTAGAAGCCAATCACAGCCAATCAGGATGGAATATGAAAAGTCTGTCTTGATCACATGACTATAGGTAATGTGTGCCGTTTGGACAAAATCTGTAGGAGTAATATCAGAAAATGTGTTTGCAAAAATCGGCCTCCTGTTGGCGCTATAACAGGCCAATGTGAGAAATGTGTGCAGAGGTTTTTACTTGGCCTCCCAGGAGTAGGCCTATGCGTGCACAGTTTAAAACCGATCGGTGCCGGAGATTAGTTGCTCACAGAAGAACACACTGACACACAGACTGGCAGGGGCAAAAACATAGTCTCGCCCACGCCTTCGGCCTGGCGGAGACAAAAACGTGGTAATTTTTACCTTTTGTGAATTAATAAGACTGGGTCAAAACAAAGCCATTATGGCTGGATCTTGTATGGGTCAAGTGTTGAAAATGTGGACAATTTGTATAGTCAGTCACCATTGTAACTATTATCTGTTGACTCCCGCTGCTCTTTCATTTGTTCTCTCTGCAGGCCGGACGGCCAAAGGCTGTACAAAACAGTACAAGGCGGCAGTACCGTTGAAGGCCAGTGACAGTGACTATGCTTTCACCCCTGTCCATCGGTGTGCCCATCCCTCCATGTGTCTACGTGTGTCTGTGAGCAGCTGATCTCGCGCACCGTTGGACAGATCGGCGTGGAACTTTGCACGCACACTCCAAGTAGGCCAAGACAGAACCTCTGCCACACATTTTTCAAATCGGCCTCATGGTGGCGCTATAACGGGCCAGTTCATGTTTTGGCCTATAACTCTTTTTGCGACTAGTCCTACAGATTTTGTCCAAAACTCTCTGTGCTCACTTCAATCAAGACTACTATCTGTCCAATTTTTCAGATTCCATTCCGATTGGCTTTGTCTGGCTTTCAAGATTTGTAGGAGGGGCCCGTTTTGCACAACATGCTACAAAAAACACTTTCATTCTGTGCCACTCAAAGGCTTACCAATGCTACTGGCAACTTTTAACCACTTGAACCCCAACGCCCCATATTCTGGGGATAACATTGGCCAGAAATAGCCAATCTATAAGCTCAGAATGCATCGCAACGCACCACATTGTGAGCTTTTAGATCTGCAATTTTTTTCTGGCGAAGACATTCAGCCAACAGAGGATACTAACTACTACATCCCATAGCCTGGAGGGATGATAGCTCTTTGATTGGCTAGTCCGTTGTTACTCCAACCAGCTAACCAATGGCGTAACTTTTCACTCAGTCAAAGACATTCAAAGATCTAAGGTTGTCTATTCAAGGCGGCCCAGCCAAAACGGTGTATGCATAGACCTGCAGTATGTGGCTATTATCATGGCCCCTTTAAACAAACCACAAGAGGGAACCGTTGAGGCTACATTTGACACTGTCACTGACCTATACCCTAGAAGCACTATTGCTTGTGTCATCACTCTTTATCTTTGACTGACTGTACCCATAGACACAACTGTTGCGTTGAAGTGTTTAAAGGAATACAACAACGCTCGCCCCAAAACACGCTCGCCCGGGTCAAATTCGGCGACCTCGGAATGGTCTCCACCAGGTATTCCTAACGTAACCTCAGTAAAACTATGCCTAAACCTAACCTTATTCCTAAACTTAACCTCAGTTAAACTATGCCTAACCCTAACCTTATTCCTAAACTTAAACTCAGTAAAACTATGCCTAAACCTAACCTTATTCCTAAACTTAACCTCAGTAAAACTATGCCTAACCCTAACCTTAACCTCAGTAAAACAAATAAAATAATACAAGAACAGCTGGGGGTGAGCGGTCCGCGGAAAAAATAGGGGCGAGTGTGTTACGGGACGAGTTTTCCCTTTACCGTTTAAAGCACTCAGTTTTCACTCTGAATACCAGGACCTCTGTCCCAACTCCATGCAGACACCTCAACATACAGTCTACTCTACACTGTCAATCTTTATGAAAACTATTTCCAGACTCTATAGCACTCTATAATAGTTTGAAAGCCACAGCCAAGGCATCCTGTTGTTTATCTACAGCACAGTAACAGAAGGTTATAGCCATAATGATTTACAAAAATGGACACCCAAGTGGTATTCATCACAGCTCATGGGCCCCAAGTCCATGTTCACATACAATATATTGTCACTGTATATGCACTATGTATGCACTATACTGTTCATCGTCTCCGCCAGGCCAAAGGCATGGCCGATACTATGTTTTGCACCCGGTCCGTCTATCCGTGTGTGTGTCTGTGTGTGTGTCCGTCTGTCTGCGAGCAGCTAATCGTCAGCACTGTTAGCCCGATTGAAGCGAAACTGTGCACACACACTCCCTGGATGCCAGAGCAGAACCTCTGCACCGAAACTTTGCACCCACTAGGCCCAGGGAGAAATGCCGCTGTTTTCACATCATCCTATTTTAGCGCCACCAGGAGGCCGATTTTTGCAAAACTATTTTTTTTATATTATTCCTACAAATTTGTCCAAACATCACACAAATCGGTACACATTCTATAGTCAATTAATCAAGACGGATCGTCCGATTTTTCATAATCCTGATTCCGAACATTGCTGACCCACAATAACCTACCTGACCTGGCGGAGACCTGTGCTCTGAGGAGCACTTTTTCTAGTTTATGTCCAAATGTCCTTGTTTTATATGTGATTCACATTTTCTCTCTTGAGTGTATATGGCTGGCTGCAACACTCATTTTCATGGAAGACAAAGTATTGAATTCCACATTGCAGTTAATTTCTTCCGCGCTAGAAAAGGTTAGCAGATTCACATTTGGTTTGATCAAACAAAATAAATAGGAAACCATTCTTAAAGTAATACTGATAGAGAGTGATACTACACAGTAAAATCCTCAGTGTTCATTTATCCATTTGTTTACTGTTTACTGTGTGGGTAGGGTTAATGTAGGTATGAATACAGATAAGAAAAGCTATAAGGTGTCCATTAAAGGAATGAGGCAGTGGTTAAAGCTGATTCTCTTGTTGCCCTAGCAACTACAAACATGGCCACCATTGCACAGGTGCAGATGGTTCACAAAAATTGGATCAAGGTGTCAAACTAGGTGTTACAGATCAAATATGAATCAAGATTTGGCAACTGTTTTGCTTATTTCTCACCTCAAATGTTTTCAGAAAATGACTTTAGTGGACTGATAATGGGTTATAATGGGTTTGTTACCCCTTCTGGTGGACACAAACTCCAGTGTGATGATGAATGGTGACCATGCTCTGACAGAGAATCCCGGGTTCGATTCCTGAGCCCGCCGGACCTTCGCTGCATGTCACTCCTGGGGGTCCATGCAAACGAAACAAGGCAGATTCTGGAAATGCCCAATGTCTGGCACCCAACTGTTACCCTATACTGTATACATGATGTACACACACACACACACACACACACACACACACACACACACACACACACACACACACACACACACACACACACACACACAAGCGCACACACGCACACACACACACACACACACACACACACACACACAACACACACACACACACACACACACACACACACACACACACACACACACACACACACACACACACACACACACACACACACACACACACACACACACACACACACACACACACACACACACACACACACACACACAGTAAGACAGTAACAAGCATAAATCCTAAATAAATATGTAGAACAGACATTCTATTCATAACAATGCAGTATGTCCATGCCAAGCATGCAAGAGAAAGTATATAAACCAATACAGTAATTTGTTCCATATGAATAAGTGATGGTTATAATGGTATATAGAAATAAGCATCATATCAGGTGAACACATGTGTGGGTGCTTATTAAACTCCATACTTTTATATATATGATAAGAATCTAATTCATGGCAAACTGAACTAAAAGATGGGGAAGCCCTTTAGGGTTGGCCATGGGACCCAGTTCTTCCCTCACAACTAAGTTGCTCACATTATAGCAAGCATCAAACAGGACAACACATATTTCACTAAAAGAAAGGGGACAATCAGACTTCAGGTCAAGGTTCTGCCATGTGTAAACAGGTTCTGTGACAACTACATAGTAAAGGAAAGGAGAACACTGGAGTGCGTACCAAAAAAACATAAAAGTTTGTGTTGTTGACTAACTTGTGTTCATGGAGAAGATGAAAACATTTGTCTTTGTTAGGAAAGATTTTCATTCTCCACATCCAAGCTGTATTCTCTGTAGATTGAATATTGTCATCAGATCATTAAAAGGCATGATTACATTTTTATAACAGGGGTATTAATTGAAAAACGGAGACTGACCTCCAGAAGCCAAAGTGTAGGGAGAAGAAGCCATGAGAGCGACTAATAGAAAACTTCCCCAGGGTTTTGCAGACACTGGTACTTACTTAACATCCAGATTCAATCAGCAAGATAAGATTAAAAAAGAGAAAGAAAATTAATTAGGGCATTTTAAACTATGATATTTTAGTGGAATAATAATATTGGCCTGATGGCTGAATGATTGTATGGGGGAGAAAGCATAAAGGAACAGGGAAATGGTCTTCTGCATTAGGTCAAGGTCATGCCTTTGGAAAACCATTATAAAAGTATAACTTAGGGCAACACTTCTTGACCCAAGTTATTTTTCAAGTATGTTTTGGGAAATTAAGGATTTAATAATTTACCATGAGATCACAATCTTAGCTATCTGTTGTGTGTGTGATGGCACTGTTGAGAGAATAATATGCTATTATGGCCAGTGCAAATAGTGTTCAAAGACCACAGTCCATTGTTTGGAACTATTTTATTGTATTTAAATAAATAAATAAACATATAGGCCTATATTAAATTAAAGTGGTTGAGCCAGTTTCATACATTTTGAATCAATGTAGGCTATCTAAGCCCAACAAACTTTTTTCGCCTTTTTTTCTCCTTTCATTTACACACATTTAAAACACTTCAAAAACAAACGGTATAAGGCTATTAGACACCATGTGGTTTTGTCTCAGTTGGTCTGCGTGCAGAGAGAGAAAAAAAAGTTAGGCTATAGCCTTTCAAAATTAAAAAGCAATCGACCAAAACCTTTTCTTTGTCGTCTAGGAGCTGGTAACTCATGCAAGACCAGCCGTGGGCCCGGGCGGACAAAACCAGGCCGCAAAGCACGACTGGAGCTGAGAGAGAGGGCAGCGTCCCAAACTGGCTCCCTCCCCGGCCTCAGCCTGCCTGCTGGCTTTTCACATGGGTTTTATCCACGGCAGGGTGATCATGGGGATTAAAGCAGTAATTGATACCCGTCAACAAGTCTCCGGAAGGAGGCCTTTGAACGTCTCCCGTCACACACAGGCCAGGGAAGGAGAAAGTGTCGGGAGACTGGGGACAGACAGTTATATTTATGGGACTGAACTGAGACGAAGAAGGAGAGGCCTGCAGCAGGTAGGCTAAACGACTGAAATGAAAGATGTAAAGTTGTATTTTATTTATTTAATTACTATATATTTTTAAACCACGAACCTGCGGTAATTAAACAATAGTACAAAGAAAGCTTAAAATATTTTGTCAACTAAATAATTTCCTTTTAGGGAAGGCTCCTTTTTTTTAAGGTCCTATAGGCCTACTTCAACTAGCCTATACATAACGTGTTAGTTAAAGGACCAAACGAAATGCCTGGTAGCATTATTAGCAGGAAACCTAATAGACACATGACTCTGGAAACTTTTGTAATGTTATGCTACTGAGTCATATAGGCCTACTAAAGGCTTCAACAACAACACAAAAGTTTGCCAAGTGTATCTATCGTTGTTTGCAGGCTACCGTTGGTGATCCAGACATGTAGAAAATAGGAAGTGTCCCCTAACCTCTGTCTCTCATCCTCGGCGACCCCCTCGTGTTTCTTTTCCTTCAGTTTGTTGTTCAAAAGGCGGACAGGAAGCTGAGGGGTCCAGGGTGAAGCTGAGGGGTCCAGGGTGACCCCGGCTTTGTCTCCAGGCTGATATCACCACGGACCTACACAGTCTCCTGAGACTCACTGTGTTTCTATCTTTGACATTTGTAAGAGAAACCGGTTATTCTGTATGCAAACAAAAGCACAATTTGAACATATATTTCGAGCTTTGGGATTCGTTGGCGAGTTGGTTTGTTGGTTAAAAATGTATTGTCACCATATGACGGTTTTTACATAATTATAACTGTGTTATAAATTATGTTTCTCGCTGACGGAAACTGTCACAAACAAAAAAATACACAAATATGTGAATTTGCCAATTCAATTGCAATTGTCACAAGTGACGTCAAATAGCTTGTGCAAGTTAGACTTCACCCGGTCGACGCATCCACAGTTACAGTAGTTTGTTCCTCAGCAATAGGCCTACACATGTGATGGTAAAAAAACAAGATTATAGGCCAATCAACACCTCCTACAGCAGGTATTTATAGAGCCTACATGCACTTGAACCAGAACAACGGAATTGAGAGAAAACAAGTTTGCAAAATCACTTAGGTGTATAGTTTGCTAAGTGAAATTATAATCCAGACTTTTAGATCGAAACGGGTTGTTTAGTAGCCTACACACATGGACTGTATGTGCATGTGTATGTGGCCTGTACGAACTTTGTACATGCCACATATTTCACAAACCAATAGTGATTCTATAAATCACTCGCAAAAAAAGTAAGAATAGGCCTGCAGCCAGATCCTTTCTACACATCGTATTAACTCGCATTATATACAGACAATTAATATCAATTCATTCACTTTTATTTTCTGGCAGTTGTGTTTTTCTTTCACTGGAAAAACTGACGATATTGAAGCTGAGGATAATCACCTGAAGTGAACGGATTAAGGCCAAAAGTCGAACTGTTTAAGATCTCATTAATCCAGCTTGGTTTTTCAAGTTCACATGGTTTAGAGATAAATATAACCCAGATTAAATATAATAATGATTTAGATAGGCCTTTAGGCCTAATCATACTTGTTTCAGTTTTTCCAATGAGAGACCATCTTTAAAGTTATTCTATTGATGGTTATTCTACTATCCAGAACCATAATGTCTTAATGAATGTATTAAAATGACAAACTAATATCACAATTACAGTCCGTGCGAAGGCTACGCCACTAATATAAATAAATAAATGGTGGGTTTGTGGTACAAAAAAGCAATATAGGCCCTATACTAATATGTGTCCAATCGTTATAATTCGTCGAGGCTAATATGTGACAATACGTTTGCCATACATTGATTGATTGATTGATTGATTGATTGATTGATTGATTGATTGAATGAATACTTGATTAGACAGAAATGTAAACAGTACGAGGTACAGTCAGACATTTGAACTAAAAGGATAACACAGAGTCCTGGGACTTGTTTCCATTGTGGTCCTATTCAATATCATCAACAAATATAAAACACTATTATGCTAGAGATGACGTTAATAAAATACCAGCTTTGCACTGGAATGTCCTTCTATAGGCTAGACAATGAGACAGAGGACATTCCAGTGCAACATGCTCAGAGAAAAGTGAAAAACAAAACAGAAAAAACATAAATGACAGACGCCGGGACCCCTGACAACTGAAGCTGTCTCTTCAATTTCAAGCTTCGGCCCTGACCAAGGCGTCCTGTCCAAACAGACCGCATCACATGGCGTCAAATGGCCTGCATGGCTATAGGCCGATAGCTTTTTTGGCCAGCAGTGGCTCTGAAAGTGGGCCCCGGGAAACACACAGTAAAATCCTGAGTGTTAATGTAACTGCTGTGAGAGAGCAAAACACAGTCTCTTGACTTGTGCACATTCACAGTCTAATCAACACTCCGGATTGTATACGCTGAAGTGGCCTTGAGGAAATGTGAAATTATCAGAACAGTATAGGCTAGGCTACTATAATTTGAATTTCACTAATATTTAATTTAAGTTGATCAGAAAATATTCTGTATATGGGTATTTTCAGTTTTAGGCTATATCTTTACACAATATCGTATTAACATAAGCGAGGGTCCATCTGTGTCAATGATAATGCATAATTACCAAGGCTCTAAAGGGCTTTAACAACATTCTGTCTGTACAATGCTCATACTGAGCGAATTAAAGGTGCAATCTACTGAACAGAACTAAACTCAAGTCTGAATCATTTGGCTATGGGGATGAAAAACAGTCCAGACTAATAGCTATTAAAAGGTCAATCATAGCCGCGCGAGACCAGCCTATACGTGGTAGACCTATACTTTGACAGAGACTAGCGTAAAATAACCTCGTATCGTCGTATGTCCACGTTTTGGTATTTCATTATACCCTATTGACAGGCAAATGCTTTCAATAATATTGGTAAAACAAGTCAATGAATTGAAACCAAACAAAAGTAGGCCTATTGAAATTTCGCTGTGGAATAAGAAATGTCAGGTGACTCCCACAAGCTGTTCTCCAACATTTTGCAGTTCACTGACATAGGCTCAAATGAACCATTTCAAGTTTAAACCCATGGTTGTCCGGAGTCCCTTTTCAGTTCTCACAACGCTAAATATCTTCTCTGAAAATTGTCGATAGACATGCTCACAACAGTTGCAATGCATTGTGAGCTTGTCGATCTGCTATTCTGCAAAAGTTTTCCAATATAGATCCTGGGGTTTAAGTGGTTAAATAAATAACACAATAAGCAAGACGAAATTAACTAAATGCATTAATTTCATAAAACGAGGCCATTCTTTCTTAAATGTTGTTTGTTTGTTTGTTTGTTTGTTTGTCGTTATTGGCCAAGTTCACTGCACACACCTGAAAAGTAATTACTTTAGATCAGTGGTTCTCAACCTTTTCAGGCCGTGACCCCCCAAAATAATCATATTTTAACTGGGGACCCCCCATTTTGTTTAACTCTGTTCCACAGATAAATATTTTGAATAGAGCAGATATACAAGCTCACACGCTCGCAACACCTCGCATTACAAGGCGTTGTGAGCTTGTAGATCTGCTATTTTCACAATATTTGCATCTTTCTTTAATTATTTGACAATTTTGCCAATGTTTTATATTGATAACTTCTGATGCAGTAATGGTCTTTGTTTTAGGTATTAAAATGTCTTAAAAGTCCTTAAATTGTCACTTCACTATCATCTGAGGACCCCCCCAAAATCATGTTGGGGTCCCGGTCAACAGGTTGAGAACCACTGCTTATAGAGCAGTGAACAGAGCAGTTTGGGGTTCAGTGTCTTGCTCAAGGACACTATTGAAGAACTAGACAGGGTTGCTTTTGTTTTTTATTTTTTCCTATTCTATTTATGCCTATTTTAATCTATAATAAAGTAGGCTACGAGGAATGTTGAGACATTTAAAAATAAAAGTGGGCTATATACATTTGTACCCATCCTCATTCAATGCGAGAATTGCTCGTATTCCAAGACAAATGCCGATAATTTGTTATAGCCCAAGTGCGCAGTTCATTCTAACATATTCTGTTTTGCCATAAAGATTATTCAATATATATAAAAGACAAAACGCTATAGGCAAAGATACAGTTTAGCTTTGCTAATAATCTATGTGTTTTTAATGCTATGCAGCTAATTTGGTGACTGATTAGGAAAATATATGTATTTCAACTGTAAACGTGTTAACAACAATCTAAACATTTCAAAAACTATTTAAAAATAAAAATCTGTAACAGGCTATCAATCACTTTGGGCTATTCAATCCTGCGCCAAAAATCTGCTCGAATCTGATTTGTCGTGTAAAAATCAAAAGGCATACAGTGAAGAGGGGAAATGCGTCACATGTAGTGTTCCCTATCTTTATCACGATGTGTAAGAATATCAGTTTCAATTATCATACTTTAATTAGCCTATTTGTCTGCCGCAGACCTGAAACTAAACATAGTTCAAAGGTTACAGTTCATCTGCTATTATTTCTACAGAGCAGCTAATTTCCATGCACTTCTGCAGAAAACGGTGGAGGGTGACAGAGCATGCATGAGGCAAGCATTGTGTGTGTGTGTGTGTGT
The DNA here is from genome assembly GCF_963454915.1 of Gymnoscopelus microlampas. Lineage (NCBI taxonomy): Eukaryota > Metazoa > Chordata > Actinopteri > Myctophiformes > Myctophidae > Gymnoscopelus > Gymnoscopelus microlampas. The sequence goes on along the minus strand of NC_139942.1, from coordinate 29,238,814 downwards.
GTGTGTGTGTGTGTGTGTGTGTGTGTGTGTGTGTGTGTGTGTGTGTGTGTGTGTGTGTGTGTGTGTGTGCACGCGCGCGCGTGTGTGCGTGCGTGCATGCGAGAGAGAGAGAGAGAGAGAGAGAGAGAGAGAGAGAGAGAGAGAGAGAGAGAGAGAGAGAGAGAGAGAGAGAGATGGTTTGGAACCCACAAGGTTTCAATTTTAACCAACATGATGGACCATTATTATTTAATGCATGTTGCTTTTCTTCTCCTATAGAAGAAACCTAGCAGCAGTCTGACTGACAACTTGTACCTGCTCCGTAAAGTGGCCTCACCTAGGAGCTGTTTATAGCTTATTCCTTGCATGTGGAGACGAATTCACAGTTTTAGGAAAGGAATGATTGTGATTCATGAGAATTCCCAGGCCCGCATGCTAGATGTAGGCATTTGTCCAAAACCAGGCTGAAGCGTTCAGGTATAGGGAGGTTAGGGACAGGGATAGGCCTATACTGTATGCTTATACTGTGATATGGTTACAAATAGGTTAAATCAATTATGTCAATTCAGGGAGCCAATTTATATATATATATATATATATATATATATATATATATATATATATATATATATATATATATATATATATATATATATATATATATATATATATATATATATATATATATATATATATATATATATATATCCATTATGGCGAATAAACTGATTACAGAATGGCTTACCTTTTGTTTTTCATTATTGCAATAAAAGCGGATTTACCCTGAATAATAAAACATGCTTAGCCTAGCCTATAGCCTCTCATCAGGCAGGCTGTCTGTCATCCAACACATGCCAACTCCAAGCAGCGTTTGGGGCATTTCCATGGAGAACTCCCCCCAAATGGCTTTATTTCTAATGTGTCGTGCTGTCTGAGAAAGCAGCATCGTTTACTGATTGCACAGGGATTCACGGTGTCATTCTGTCACATGCTAGTGTTACATCAGCGCCAGTTGGCGATGTGTTGTGTGTTTTTTTTTTCCTTCTTCTTACGCCTGGCCTGCGTTCTCATTCTGACCCGAGGCATCTGGGTGGGAGCGGAGGGGCGTCCGTTCAGCCCACTGATCTACACTTTCTCTTGGCATCGCTTGTATGTTTTAAAGCCCTCTGCTGTTAACACGCAGAAGCCAAACACCCAGGCAAGAATTAAGGCATATATAGCTACTGTATAACGAGGAAACTAATGTAGGCGTCATATTAGTAATGTAGATGGAAGTCAATTATTTATGCTAAATCTCCCAATGAGCTACCTCTTGCATCCACTTGGCTCCACAACACAACCTACAGGACCCCAGTAGACTAGCTGATTGCTAAAGGGGATTCTTTTCAAATAAACAAATAAATATACAAATATGACCTTCGAATGCCCACAGGTTAGCTTCTTCTGTAGTATTATTATTATTAATGTTTCTTAGCATTTTCTCTGTTGTTGCTGTATAAGGTTAAGTGCTATTACCCAGAAGGCTTCCCGTTGGCCTGGCTTTGAGACCTATCGTTATATTTACCAAATGCCAATAGGCTCTATCTTCCCTGCATTGCAGCTGGTCCCTGGTGCACCTGCACCATATAAGGCCACTGGTTCTCAACCTTTTCAGGCCGCGACCCCCCAAAATAATCATATTTGAACTAGGGACCCCCACCCCGATAAGCACTTGGAATTGTAGGAGTGGAGGCATTATATTTTCGGTTCCACAGATAAATATTGTGAAAATAGAAGCTCTACAAGCTCACAACGCCTCGCTTTTTGTGACCCCCATATGGAGACCCCCCTGCGGGTCCCGACCCACAGGTTGAGAACCCCTGGGCTAGGCTACATGGAGTATAAATGCACGTTTGAGTGGATGGGTCCTTTACTCTACAACACACCTTAGAAATAGCCTATCCTACAACCACTTGGTTCCTAGTGGTTGAATCCACATCCTATAGCTCGGAGGGAAGATTACACCAATGTGTATCATATAGTGTATTTTCAACCAGTCTATGGTTGTTCTCCCTGTCGTCGCAAGGATAGTTCGATTAACCTATAGCTCGAACTGCCAGTTGTTAACTACATTTACCAGTACATTTAACACTCGTGGAAAATCTTTATGATTTATGACCAGAGGTTGATTAAACTAGAGCTATTGCTAATATTGGATTTGATAGAGAAACGGAGAAAGTCTAAAACCATGGGTCTTCAACAGGGGGTCCGGACCCCTAGGGGTCCTCAGAGATACTACAGGGGGGCACCTAATATTTGTTTGATAGGATTATTTTTTTACATTAACCACTTGAACCCTAGCACTAGCATTTTGGTGTAGAGGGGGAAAAGTAGCCTACAGAGTGAAAGGTCAAGTTTATTAAGTATTAAAGGTTTAAGTGGTTAAATGCCTGAAAATACACAACGATATAGTGCTGTCAAACAAGTCTATGAAGCTATCTATGAAATGTATGAAAAAGTTTAATCTGCAACACAATTTGGTACAACATGTAGTGGGGGGTCTCTGCTTCATCTCTCTCTCAACTATAGGGGTCCTTGGCCTGAAAAACGTTGAAGACCCCTGGTCTAAACAAACAGGGTACCTCTCTCTCTCTCTCTCTCTCTCTCTCTCTGCCTCCACGACGCTGTCTCCGCTGACAACCAATCAACTGGCCAATCACAGCACGGCAAATCGGCCCTCCGGGCAATGGGATGCGGACTCTCCCCTTCAGGGGATGGATGCGCCCCGCCCCCAGGGAGAATGCCGGGAACGTCACGTGACACCTCTTCCGTCAACTTGACTGGTCCGAGGCACGTGTCTGTTGCCGCGTCACCGGGGAGCCTGGCAGCCAATCAGAAATGAGAACCAAAAATCCGTAGTGAAAGTATTTGAGCAGCACTTAGCGCCTCTTTATCCATCGTAGTTTTTAGTGCGCTGTTGGAAGCATCAACCAGTGTGTGTGTATGTGTGTATGTGTGTGTGTATGTTTTGGAAAAAATAGGGCATTTTTAACTCATTTTTGCATGAATGGAACGCGAGGCTGTATTTTTCTTTATTTTTCTTTTTTAAACAGAGAAGTTTAGCAATGCGGAATAATAAATAACACAGCCTGAATTGAAGTATGATTTGTGAAACCTATAAGAGGCGGATTTTCAAAGCAAAAACAATATAGCATCTCAAACTGGGGAAGAAAAACTATTTCTCGTTTATTCTGGTGTGATCGAAAACACACAACGGGGGGAAACAATAATTACACATTTGAAAATCCCCACAACAGCGGATTTATACTATACGCTGGAGCAGGACTCAGTGTGGTGGTTTGTGGTGGAAAAAGTGAAGACTTGAGTCCTGTATAAAGGCTGCATCATCAAGTATGGAAGAACATGATCGCCGAAGCCGAGAGCGTCCAGAGGACTCCTCCGGGGAGGACCAGTCCAACCGGGCCATCCTGCCTCTCCTCCAGGCACCTGGGAACCAGCAGCCCCACCGCATCACCAACTTCTACATCGACAACATCCTGAGACCCGACTTCGGCCGCAGGAGGAAAGACGGGACCCTGTGTCGAGAGGAGGAGCGCCTCGGAGTGCTGAGGACGGAGCGAGGTCTCCAGAGGGCCTCCAAGACTAGTGGAGGAGTCCAGCCGCGAGGAGGAGGCGGTGGAGGAGCAGGTGGAGGAGAGGGAGGGAAGAGGAGAGAAGGGTCCGAAGACTCCCGCTCCGATCGGGAGGCCAAGAAAGCAGAGATTGTAGCCGGCGACGTGCCTCTCAAGCCCCTGGAAGGAGACGGTGGTGGGGATCAGTGCCTAAGCTCCGATACGGACTCTTCCCAAGCCGGCTCTAACAAGTCCATGCTGTGGCCGGCCTGGGTGTATTGTACCCGGTATTCAGATCGACCATCATCAGGTAGGCTGCTCAAAAAGCCAATATAATGGTTATTCATTTCAGAGAGCCTATATACATTATTTTATTATTATTCCTCTTGGTGTGAGAGAGAGAGAGAGAGCGAAACACGGATCCAATCTATTGAAACAACCTCAAACTACCTCTCATACGTCATCATCGGCAGCTTAAAAAAGAAAAGGAAGGAAAAAAGTAAAATTAATGGCTATTGCATTCATTTTCAAACTGACGTTATAAAATCTGTATTTATTGAAAATAAATTAAAAATGATATAATGTTTTGGGGGACAGCTTGCAATTCTGTTCATATGCACATGGGCTATTCTTTCATTGGTCTACCCCCATTTCATTCGATAGATTAACATTATCACCAGTGACAATTGACATACCAATTATTAGGCCATCATAAGCATTTTACACCAATGGTTAGTATTTTATACTTGTAACAATCAAATATCCATATTAATGTTCTGATCAAACGTGTTAATATTTAACATTTTGTTCAATACATTTGCAGGAAACCAAATGGAACGATTTAACGAAAGTCTCTCCGAAATTGGCTCCAAAATGTTGATAAAGTGCATCAGATACATTGATTTCGTTCGAATATAACCCAAAATATTAAATACGTTAAAAGTTGTTCAAGCTAACAGATCTAAAAACCAAGTTTAACGCCATTGTTCCTCTCTGCTCTTTGTTAATATTCAATTAGCATATTTTTTGACAATGGGAGTGAGCCTAAAAAGTAAGGGTATCCCATCCCAAAGGAGAGATTGGATTAGGCTTGAAATGCATAACAAAATGAGTTCAAAGGTTTTCCAGCAATCTGCATAGAATAAACACGCTATTGCGTATAAACATTTTATGCACAGATAGACATAGTCATTTGATTTCAAATATTGCATAGTACCAAGTTTAGGCTATTAGCGAAAGGCTAGCATTTGTCTATATTGCTTAATGTGAACTGCCTCTTGCAACTTCAAAATATGTTGCTTTATATTTGAAACTTAAAACCACTCAATTTTCTAATGATTACCCGTTTTTTGTATTAATGCAGTAAACGGAGCCTGAATAGCATTTGAATTGTTTTTTCAATGTCAAACCGTGGGCCACTTGGCTGGAGTAGGGCAGGCTATTCCTTTGTGATTGCTTCGAAATTAAAGAGCTTTAATATAAAGTTGGTAAACAACTGTCCATTGTTTCCAAGTGTAGAGGACAGTTTGTCTGCAACGAATGAGCTCCACAAAAGCTAAAAAACAACTACTAAATCGTCTTTATGGCGTTCTATTTTTATCATGTCTTTATTGTTCTGTGGACACACAAAAAGTTTCCATCGTGGTCCAGGCCTGTTTGTCCACAGTTGACGACAATAGCTTCACAGAGGTTAGAAATGACAAGCAATTCTAAAAAGTGATTTATAACGCAGTGGAACTAAATATTAATAAAGTGTGTTTCTGGAAAATGTGTTTTGATATAGATTTAGGCCATTATTTATGCTTTAGCTAATCTGGATACATTTGGCCAAACGCAGAATATGTTTCTGAACAAAACATTTGCTTTTGACTTGACATTTGTTCACATATCGCCATTCGCTCCAAAGAGTAGCTAATAGTAGCTTTATGGACATAAAAAAGTAAAATTGAGTGGTAACAGAGAGAGAAAGAGGCGCCTAACCCCCATCCTCCTTCCTGACTCTGACCCCACCCCCATCATCCTCCTCCTTCGTCTCTCTTCTTCAATACGACGATTCTAAAGTATAATTATATTCTATGGCGCTGGTTGAGGAAATCAAGGCATCCCATAGGCCAGTGGTTCTCAAACTTTTTCATGTCAAGGACCCCCAAAATTATTATGTATTTGGCTGCGGACCCCCATTTTATTCCAGGGACCCCCAGAAGCAAACATTTGAGTTACAAATGTTGGCTTTAAACAATATATATTATGTTCAAAGGTTTGCAAAAAAAATCAAAAATAGCAGATCTACAAGCTCACCGGCTATGAGCATCTATATCTGCTATTTTAGAATAGCCAAAATATAAACGGTTAAAGTGGTTACAATTATTTAATGCTAACACATTTCGCTGGGGACCCCCTGGAAACCCCCCAAGGACCCCTGGGGGGTCCCCGGACCCCACTTTGAGAACCAATGCCAATTTGCCATATAGGCGGATAGGTTGGCAACCCATATATTCCTCCTCCTACATTTAACCCATGCAGCATCAACACATGCAGCAAGCATCACATTGCACTTAAACCCTTACTTGTGTATCGCTTTTTCCCGTCTCCACCAAATCTCTGTGCCAAAAATAGCCGATCTACAAGCTCACAACCCTCCCCCCTTGCTATTCGTTGTGAGCTTGTAGATCGGCTGTGTTTTGGCGAAGGTTCCCCCCCAGAAAAGGCATGGCATGGGAAGTGATTTTTTGAAGCGTCAGATAAATATAGCTCTAGGCCTATATCGCCTATATAGAACATGTTTTGGCTTGTGATCGTGAGAGATGCGTGAGTGTCGTGTGCATGTTGTGGACGTGTGTGTCACAGTCATATTTATCTCTCTGTACCCCCCCCCCCCCCCCGGCAGGGCCCAGATCTCGTAAACCAAAGAAGACGTCCACGACGACCACGACAGCGGCCACGGCGGCGACGACGACGACGCCGAGCAACAGCAAGGCCGACGACAAGCGTCCCAGGACGGCCTTCACCGCCGAGCAGCTCCACCGGCTAAAGACCGAGTTCCAGACGAACCGGTACCTCACCGAGCAGAGGAGACAGAGCCTGGCCGGGGAGCTGGGCCTGAACGAGTCCCAGATCAAGATCTGGTTCCAGAACAAGCGGGCCAAGATCAAGAAGGCCACCGGGAATAAGAACTCGCTGGCCCTGCACCTCATGGCCCAAGGACTCTACAACCACGCCACCACGTCCAAGGACGGCGACGACAAGTCGGACAGCGACGAATAATATAAAGCCTCGTTTATACTTCGGTAAATAGCAGATCTACAAGGCGTCATGCATTGTGAGCTTGTAGATCTGCTATTTACCGCATGCAACAACACCAGCATGCAACTATAAGTATGAATCAGGGTTACATCATGTCAAGGAAACTCGTTTATACTTTTAGTTGCGTGCCGCTGTCGGGGCTCAGGAAATAGCAGATCTGCAAGCTCACAACTTGTCACGAAAGTGACGCGTTGTGAGCTTGTATATCTGCTATTTACTGCATGCAACACCGGCATGCAACTATAAACCTGGCTTAAATGTCAAAGGAAACGCCTCAACGATGCAATAAATCTTTCAAAGGGCCATTATTGTCAAAAAATACCAGCATTAGTATTTAAAAAAAAAAAAAAGTGAATGAGAGACAATATTCTGCAATTATTTCTTTCTTTAAATAAGACTGACGTTTCCCCCCCCCCCCCAAGTGTTTTGCTTTTTATTATTGTAATATTTTATCTGTTCGACTTTATTGACACGTGTGACCGTATTAAATGATAAAAAATTACGTATATGCTAAAAATCCAAAGATTTTTGTTTCTGCTGCATTCTGGGAACTGTGAATTCAGAATAGCCTGATTTGTGATTTCTACCTTTTTCTTTTTGCGTGTTTATGTTATTATCCTCTTCATAATTCCGTGTTATTTGTTACTTGTAGGGAAAAAAATGTTTAAATACCCAGGTCTATTTGTTTTCTTGCGTAAAAGTATAGTCCTTTCTGGGATTTGGGGAATGTATAACGACGCATTTTCTATATTTGAATTAAAGTTCTGCATAATAAGCTATACGTGGTGAAACGTTGTGTAACGACATTTGGCATTGATAACGCCTTCAGTTCAGTGAGGCCGATGGCAGACCTATTATAGGGCCTGCATTCCGACCTTGGCAAAAGAGATTTGTCCAATGCAGTCTTTCATTCTGAACCATGATCACAACTAAAGTAGCCTATAGCAGTGGTTCTCAGCCTTTTCAGGCCGTGACCCCTCCAAAATGATCACATTTGAACTGGGTACCCTACTCTATTACCCCCCCAAAATAATCATATTTGAGTTGAGGCATTCATTTAGTTTGACTCGGTTCCACAGATACATATTGTGAAAATAGCAGATCTACAAGCTCAAAACTTGTAGATCGGCTATTTTCTTCTTTTTTTTGCCTCTTTCTTATTAATTGACAATTTGGCCAATGTTTTATATAGTTTGTTGATTACTTTTGATGCAGTATTTGGTCTTTTTCTTTTTTTTCTTGAGGTATTAAAAAGGTCTTAAATTGTCACTTCACTGTCACCTGCACCCCCCCCCCCCCCCCCCGGGGGTCCCGACCCACAGGTTGAGAACCACTGGCCTATAGTATGGGTGTGATACATTTGAGAAAATTGCGTTTTGTTTTTCACCATGACAATGATTTTTCAATTATATTATTGGGGTTCTTGGAAAAATACAAGTTATAAAGCATCCAAGATTTTGAGAGAGAGAGAGAGAGGGGGGGGGGGTATTTTAGAAAGGTGTCCATTTGAAATGAGTTCAGGGCTTATTGAAATGATCACATATGTCTAATGTACAACGAGCTGTATAGGATTAGGCTATCTATTATACCCCACCAGGGTTATTTCTGCTACTATTTTCAACCTTATGCCTCATTTATATACATAGGCTACTTCGTCGTACGACGGTATCGTGCGCGAACCCGTTTAGATTAGTGGTTCCCAAACTTTTTAGCCCAAGACCCATAAAGAGTGATTGGACGTTCGTTTGCCTGGTCCAAACTAGTTAAAATAGCAGATCTACAAGCTCAGCTTTGTAGATCGGCTATTTTCAGTTTTCACTATACTTCCTAATGTTAAAATATTTTAGAATGGAATTCCTTTGCTTTCATGAAATTATTTAGAACAATGTTCTTTTAAAATGTGCCGATGACCCATACAAATGTGTCCGCGACCCACAAATGGGTCCCGACCCAGTGTCTGGGGAAACAGTGGTTTAGATAGCTGTTCTTTTCAGCGGGCGACACCGCCGTACGACGGATTATAGATCGATGACTATATAGTGGCAAAGCCTTTCCCAGTTTCCCACAAATCATGGCTCCATCATCATGCCTCTGCTTATCAACGAATGTTCAAGACATATTCATTTTTATTTGCAAAAGATCATTATATTCATATTTATAACATAATGAACTTCTATAGCCATGCGGTTCACGGAGAGAGAGGGGTCTGAATGTTTACATAACTTATTTATCCTGCAATAACTTTTGATTTTTTCATGAAACATTTTGAATGGCCTTTTGCATAATATGGTCATACACGAGTGTAATCCAAACCAAATCGTGGTTTAGTCACTTAAACCCCAGCATCTGTGTTCGGGATAAAAAAAAAAGACTTCACAGAAAATAGCAGATCTACAAGCTCTCAATGGGTCACAATGTGACACATTGAGAGCTTGTAGGTCGGCTTTTTTCTGCGAAAATATTGAGCGAAAACAGAAGACACTATAGCATAGAGCCCAACCATAATATGGGGTTTAAGTGGTTAACGATGGTGTGTGAATGGTGTTTTTTTGTTTTGTTATTAGCCTATATATGTTATAACAGTAAGTCCGTTTCTATTATAAGTTCAAATCCAAACCTGGACACGCCATTGCCTTAAAAATTCTATAGTTATGTAATTTCTCTACAGTGTTATACGAAATAAATCACCACGTTTTCTAACGCAAGTGCAGCGCTTGCCATTCAAGGTGGAAGACAACAGATTTTTACATTTTGAATTTTTAAGGAGAGCTTATAAATAATAGGCCTAATGAACAAAGTCCTAGTGGTTTTTGTTTCAACTGGAGTATTCTTTCATATGACCCGAAATGTAAATAATTTGTATCATAAAAACCGTGTGAAGTAAATAAATTACAATGATACAATTTTGAGTTGAAGTTTATTTTATTAAAGTTATTGAAAATGCGCAGAGAGAGAGAGAGAGAGAGAGAGAGAGAGAGAGAGAGAGAGAGAGAGAGAGAGAGAGAGAGAGAGAGAGAGAGAGAACCGTGAAAAGCATCATCTGAAACAAGATGAATTGCAAGATCTAAGAAAAAAAAAACTTTTTGTCTTGTTATGAAGTTCATGTGATGTATAGACTATGGAAAGGTCTCTTATTGAAATTACTTCATAACAATTTGCATCACAATCACTGGGCTCTCAGAGGCACAGACAACATGGAGGACACTTCATGTCTCCATTTGAACACAGTTGTTTCATTTTCTTTAGCATTGGCACAAGTGGGATGTGGGGGGAAAGTTTGTAGGCCTGAGTCATAACTAACAACTAACTTTCATCTAAAAATATATTTTTAAACATTTGTGTTAGATTTGAAGTCCACAAAGCTTGTAAAATGTATGCATCTATATTGCCCTGATTGCTAATGATCAGGGAAAAGCTATTTTTGCAAAGAGAAGTATAAACATTGTGTGGTGTTGTTTTGTCAAATGACATGCATCAGTTTGTTGCAGTGTTATGGAGCTCAATGCAATGTAGGCTATTATGGTCAGATCTTTCATCAGTCAAAAACAAGTGATCATGTCTGTCTACTAATGCTCACCACCACCTTAAATTAAGACCCGATTACAAATGCCATCTAAATCAGTAGTTCTCAAACTTTTTCTTAACTCAAACCTATTCAAGATTTTTCAAACACTTTCAAGATTTTTCAAAAATGTAAAAAAAAAAAAGCAGATGTACAAGCTTGTGTGAGCTTGTAGATCTGCTATTTTTGAATAGCTAACGCAAAACCTAAAATTACACAGATGCTTTCCCGGTTTTAATGGGTTAATGACATACTGGACAAACAATGCTAAGCAAAGTAACATTTTAGGCCTCAAGTAACAAACAAACAAAACTACTCCTACTTTTGTGAGGTTCTGTAAAGACACGCAAGGTGGATCCTTGTCTTGCCAGTGATAGTAGACTATTTGATACAACATAAGTGGCGTGATATTTCTACTTCTACTTTTTTCATAGACAGGAAATTGTGATCTGAACAGGCATTTTTATTCTAGGGTGACTTGAGGGTGGCTGCACCACCCTCAAACTGAAGTTACAGGATATACAGTACAGTAACTTCCCTTTTAAAACCCTAGACAGGAAATATGAAAAATAATGGTACTAATATGATAATAACAATAATTATAATAATCTGATCTATTACTTTGTCCTGAGTGTCATTATCCCATAACACATCAGACTGGAATGCTTAAGGACAGAAGAGGCGGGCGCCAGAATGAAGCTTCAGTGAAGTTCCAGTGAATATTTAACAAATATTGTTGATACAAAGTGTTTGTGTGTGTTGCCAGTGCCACTAATAGTTTCCCTAAGGCCAACATAATCCAAAACTGGTATAAAAAGGCAATAAAAACAAACAAACAATTACTGAAAACACACACAAGCTCCAAGGTTTCAAAAAGAGTTGTTAGTCTCTGCCTCATCGACAACTGTAATCCCATACACACAGACACAAACACACACACACACAAACCCAAACAATCTGGCCAAATCGAGCACGATTCACTCTCAGGCAATGATACTGCTCTGCTCTCCCCTGAAAGTTGGGCAATTCAGGGAGAAAAATATCCATTCATTTGCCCAAAAAACAAACATAAAGAAGTAAGTGAAAATGTGTTGACTTGCAATTATTATGAGAAACTAGCTTTATGACTCTTTGGCCGATTAGGAGCAAATAACAAATGTTTTAGATAACTTAAAACATTTTCCTCAAGCTGTAGTATTAAAATGGTCACAATTTGACCACTGCCACCAACCAAATGTTGGTGACATCATAGGTACCATGGTAATGTATTCTAAAGCTGAGTTTGGTGGATAAAAAGGTGAACATTTTAAGTGGATTTAAGACCCCACCAGACACTTTCCCATTGTAAACTTTCTGCTTTTCTTATCTATTGTTGAGTTGATCCCAATTTCAAGTCATCCCTCTTAAACACAGAATACTTGTCATAATTAATTAAAAATGTTAAAATATGCACCAATCCTTATTTTCATCCACAAATCAATCACTGGCCCTTTTCACAAAGTTCAGGCATTGCAATGAATCCCTGTTCCATAGATACCTTTGAATGATGGCTTTTTTTATGACAAAAAAAGCTAGCAATCATTTAAAATATACTCATTAAATATTACTCCCAACCATCTAGGGACAAGTCAAACCTTTCCCCTTGCAAGTCAAAAACTTTAAATTATTCAAAATATTTTTTGAAAAGTGATCGTCTCCCCTTTCATTCCAAACATCAAAACGCAGGAATAACACAAACTTCTATTCAACAAGTTCACATACAGCAAGCCTCTCAATGCTCCCAAAAATAGCCTGTTCAATGCCAGATATCTATCACACAGCGTTGTCACTCAAAAATGGCAAACTACCCTGACTTCTACCAGAACTCCAAGCATCCGTCTGATCACTTCCTGTCTGATATTTACCTGATCCTCTCAAAGAAGAAGAGAAACAGTCAGGAAAAACAGTACAAAAGAACACCAAAAAAAAGGGACAGACCAAGAGAGTTGGAGAGAGAGAGAAAGGTCTGTGTGGACAAAGGGCAGCAAGCTATCTCTCAGGACCAATCCGTTAGCAGCGGTAGTAGCAGTGGAGCAGCAGCATTGACCTGGGCTGTGTGAATGGCTCCAGAAGCCCTCATCTACATTTCCTTTCTTAGCCGGCTTGTATGTGGAAGTAACGCCCAACGGTCACTGACTTGATGAGCTGCTGTGCCGTGCTGAGCTGAGCCGCGTTGTGTTGTGCCGAGCAGGGCGGTGTTGTGTTGTGCTGGGTTGGGTAGGGCAGGGCAATGCTATCTTGTGGCTTGGGAAAGTGTGTGTGTGTGTGTGTGTGTGTGTGTGTGTGTGTGTGTGTGTGTGTGTGTTGGGGAGGCTACTGTTTCGTGTGTCTGCAGTTTTCTATGCACGGTCCGGTGCTACTGCAGTGCCAGTGTAAAGGAGCGGGCGCTGAAGGCCGGGGAACCTGGATGAAGGTCAAACGCTCGGGCTGTACATGTATGTAGCAGCAGGTGACCGCACGTCCTGCCAAGACGGGTGAGAAATGGCCAGACTTCCCTTTTCAAAAATCCATTACATGACCACAAAGCCCCATCCACTTCACTCTTTTTTGGTCTTAACATTTAATAAAAGCATTTTTGCTTACCACACATGCATGAGCTGACTGCAGATGAGGCCAAACTGACTTTAGCCCCACTAGAGCAGTGGTTCTCAAAGTGGTGTCCGGGGACCCCCCAGGGATCCTTGAGAGGATGTTATATTAAAAAGTTAATATAACATCAAAATACGTTTGTCCACTTTAAACCGTATATACATTGACTATGATCTACAAGCTCACAACGCGTTGCAGTGTGGCACGTTGTGAGCTTGTATATCTGATATTTTCACCAAAAAAAAACTCTTGATAAAAGACCCTATTCATTTGGGGGTCCTTCACATGAAACATTTTGAGAACCACTGCATTAGAGGAACCTCAGTTAGCCTAGATGAGAGCTGCACATGGCTGAAGTATGTCATCATTTACGCAGTAAATAAGAGTTGCTGGTTATGGTTCAATTTACCAATAAAGAACAAGAAGAATAACCTCATCTCCATACAAATGATCTATTGCAGTAAATCATCTATATGGAGCTGTTGTGTGGTTATTCTATTTTACATCACTGATATCTGTAGTTATATCAAAGCATTTCATAAACTGCAGTCATTTTGTTCCCATTCCTCGAGTAACTTTCTAATGTTATCCAACAGTAAGACTTGAGATGCAGAAACAAAAACTTACAATGGTTTTGCTATGGTATAAGAACTTTCATACATGTACACAGTTATACTTTTGAGCAGCACACAGCCATGTCTTTGGCTTATTTTGTCATGTTAACAAAATAAACATTAATTTCTTTGTACAAATGTCAGTTCTACTGGTTTACAGTTTAATAATTTGAATTGCTAATAGACTTTAAAAAACGTAAAACGCACGCACAGAATAACTCGATGAAAACAGACACCATAAAAACAACTTCAGACATCTTATTTTCCCAGAAGTTCACAGATCCTCATGAAGAGTTGCATCCGACATATGATTTGTGCTATATAAAGTTTGATTGACTGACTGATACATTTAACCCCTCCAGCGGGCGGAGGCAAAGGCCAGACAAGGAGAGAAAGGAATAGTACATCAGAAAAGTGCTGATGTCTCCTGTGTCTCCCTCAGACCCCCCCCCCAACTTTCCCCCTACTGAGCAATTTAGCTGCAGTTCTCCAAAACGCTTCCTAGTCAAACTTGGAATATGGAATGAAGGGGACGGGGGCTTTGTGGCGGAAATATAATTATGGCCCGCTGAAAGCTGGCGAAGGAGGAGAATAGGGGATGACATCAGGCCAATTTCACACCCGGCCCTCGGATGGCCGGGCCCAAGCCTGGGCCTCGCCGCGCTACGCTGATCAAAGCCCACTGCAGCCGCCCCAAAAGGCAAAAAAGGGGGGACTTAGCTATGCTAATCTCCAGGGCAAATATATTTTAATCTTGTTAGAATACAAGTTAATGCCACAGCTCACTGACCAAACTTTATGTTGGAGTGTAAGGATATAAGATACTGAATTTGTTTTTTGTTTTCCTTCACTTTTTTTCTCAAAAAGGTTTCTTAATTCACACATTGTCTGAACATAGAACGACCTAAAAAACGTCTTCTGTATAGGTGTAGAGGCCAGGGCATAACATTAGAATAGTAGATCGATGTTCATGAACAATGCATTGACGCTGTACAGTTACAAATCCCTATATCAGATGATACACAACTGGTGGGTTGGGAGCCAGAAGGAGATCATGAGTCATACTGACTAGGGTCATTGGCACAGAACAACTCGGATAATATACGTACGCCAAGCCATGGATTCCTGGGAACTGGATAAATGTAGCTCCTCATGGAGAACCAGAGGCACTGCTTCAGACCATAATCTAAATGGCATTGTCGACAGTGAGTGAAACTTGTTGTATTTTTTGGCTCTGGTCCTGAATACAGGGAGGCCTTTGGAAATGACCACTTAGGACCTGGTGTGTGTGCCACACAGTTCCTTGATCATCTATAGAAAGCAAAAAAAAAAGGAAGGAAAAGAAAACCCCTCCCTGCCTCCCTACTTCTAGGGGCCCTGGCCATGGGGGCCCTAACGTGCATAGGAAATGAGCATTTAGTGGGAATTTGAGTGCTGCCTGTCATCCAGTAGCCAGCTACCCGGCACCTTGGTAACCCTTGATCTGTCAGGGGTATAAGCTGGTGAAACCTGACATGCCAAGACAG
Source organism: Gymnoscopelus microlampas (assembly GCF_963454915.1). Lineage (NCBI taxonomy): Eukaryota > Metazoa > Chordata > Actinopteri > Myctophiformes > Myctophidae > Gymnoscopelus > Gymnoscopelus microlampas. The sequence continues at coordinate 29,223,591 of NC_139942.1, read as the reverse complement.
CCAGCTAACACAATGGGCCAAGCTGCTGCAGCAAGGGATCCTACTATCTCCACATTCCCTGGTCTGAGAGGAAACACAACGGCTCAACAAGTGAGCCACTCAAAAGACACTTTTACTGTAGTGTAGAAGGACTTTATTTGTGTGGAGGAACACAACGTGGGGTTACGGTGATGGCTTTGAAGTCGACGTTGTGCATTCAACACATTTTCTTTTCTTTAAAGTTGGTTTTCATTCACCATTGAGGGCCATTTCCTCTCATTAAGACCACGAATTACTTGAGACCTCTTATAGTCCTCACGAGACGGCAGATCAACTTCCTAACATCTGATATACTCTTTTATTGTGTCTGATCAAGACCAGAGGGGACCAAAAGAGGACAGTAACACAGGCCTAGTCCATAATGTCATACCAACAATACAGAATGTTTCTTTAGAATACCTTTAGTTGGCTTCTATATATGTGCTAAATGGACCGAAGAGCTACTCTACGGTACCATTTGGAGCATTCTTTAACCCCCCCCCCCCTCCATATTTTTTTTTTAGCATTTCTCAGCTGTTTTATGTTTTCCTATATGAACTTGTAGTGTAATATGAACATTGATTCCAGAGGCACTATGTACAATTTTTGACAAATAAATGCATTTTGAGATCCTCTTGAAACTGAATTTGGCTAAAAGTAACATACCAAAACTCCAGCTGGCACGACACGCCCACAATGAATCAACAGCGATAATATACTTGCTATTCCATCTGGTTGCCATAGCCAATGCTAAGGCACGTCATAACATTTTAAAACACAACCCTGTACAAGGTTTGGTGTAGGAAATTAGGAGGGAGAACAGTAATTAAAATTCCTGAAGCGGGACATTATGAGTATACCATCACTACTAAATGCCCAGCCTGGTCGGGTTGAAATGCCAGTAAGTGAAGAAGTTATTGGATGTCCAAGCACCTTTTAGGATGGCATGGGCAGTTTCTCTGTAAGAGTTGATAATACTGCAAAGATACAGGAAGATATAAAGGAAGCTTTACTCCTTGATATTAAAAGGATTTCAGTAAAGCATTTGAAAAACTTCCTGTAGTGCATGCCTTCCTCAACCAATTATATTCTTCTAGAGAGAACAGTCCAATCGTGAAATAGTATACCGTCTTGACCAATCAGACTCTGGCTTCTTGAGCCTTTTGTCCAATGAGACATGTTATTGTAAAACTGTTTTCTGCGCAACAACTATCCAACATGAAGAACTTGTCCAGCATGTACAAACATACCCCTTATTTATACACATTGTTTAGTAAAACCATTATGGCATTTTGCAGCATAGAGCCTGCAGAATTAAGACAAGTTCTAAAACCCATGATATGTAGGTAACAAACAGAAGCAATGGTAGATTGATTAAGTAGCCAGCATTTCTGGTAAGAGTGATATTTCATATTTCTGGCCTCTATAGCACATGCACTGCATGATCAGTGTACAATTCCTTCACTTTCAGATCGCCCTCCCTGCTTAGGCCCGTTCTAACCCTCTTCAAGCAGCAGAATATCGATCATCATCCTAAGCATACTGATAGTTTACGGTACATAGGGTGTCATACTGTATGATTGTTTATCACCCCATTGTCACAAAACAGTAAATATGTAATCGCTTTAGCATCCAAATGGGACACTCTTCAGATTATACAATTACAGTTTAGGCATTTATCAGACACGCTTATCTAGAGTGACTTACAACTCGTACATCGTAGTACAGTAAGTGGGAAGAATTCTAGTCAACAAACAAAGGTAAATGGTCAACTAAATAGAGTGCAAAGAAAAACAACTAAGTGTTACAAAGCAACTTGGACACCATACAAACATCAAAACTAGCTGATAAAGCATTTAACCGACAACATTGGCACTTGCAAAATACAGACTGTGACGAGACGCGATCTCAGAATTGAACAGATTTGCCACAAGATCATTACGAATCTGACGCACAGTACTAAAAAGATATGCTTAATTTTTTTGCTTCAATTACGGTCCATGACCATGCCCTAAAATGAAAAAGAAAGAGTACCACAGTGCTTACAGTACAGTACATATCACCAGAGAGCGGCACACCGAAATCACCCTTTTACAAAAAAGGTTAGGTTAAAAAACATATAGGCAATACTTATGTTTCAAATCAGGTTTATTAATACCGTTTATTTAAAAGTAATTATTACTAATACGTAAAAATATTATTTGTGTAAGGCCTCGTTTCAAAGGTGAGTAACAATGCTGGTCCCATCTTCCCATAGCAAGGATATAAAATAATACCACAACCAACTGGCACTACAGCTCCTTCTTGGCACGTTGACCATCTCTGCAGTAATCTGAAATAGAAAGCAGAAACAAAATGTGTTAGTCATTCTGTTTGGGTCCTTTGTTTTTTGTTACGGTCAGCTACTTTAACAATCCAACGTATCACAGATTCATATAACAGAAATTTGTTTTAATGCTACGTCACCTGTCTGCGGTATCAGTACACAGTAGTAGAGAGTGCCACGTTTTGCTATTGTTTGTATACTGTACATAAATGAGAGCTTTGTGTGCAATAATATTCCTTAGTATTCAACCAGGTATGGTGGATATACAGGAAGGATTTCAAATTAGGTTTGTTTCAATTGATGCCACAGTCCTTAGGTATTTGATGCTTTAGTTTGTGAATATTTCATTTAGTGAACCATTTCTAGCAACTATAAATAAATAACATTAAAGGGGTTTATGAATTTATACATACCACAATGTACTGAAAGATATCATCGAAACAAGCATCCTTTGGTTGCTGTTCCTGTGCATAGCCAGTGGCTGTTCAGCAATGACTGGAACAAAATGGCGGTCTGCACCACTACACTACGCTAGGATGAGCTGGCAGGCAAGTGGACTGTACTGCACTGTAAAGTTATACATTTTACCGTGGCGCATTAAAGAAAATCAGCTTTTTTTGTGTGTTAAAACGAGATGCTGTGTACATCAGATAAGATTAACACAATATTGAAACTGTAAAGTTGAATAAGTTGGTCAAATTAAGCGAATAAAAACTGTGTTCGCACGTAGCTAAAAGGACCTGAATACAAACATCTAAAAGTGGAGGAATATTGTTTTATTTGTGCATTCCCTTTGCAATAGAACACACATACAGTGTAGCTCTTTTTGAAAAGTCATATACACATATCTATCTGAAAAGTTGATATATGTCTGAATGCGATTCACGTTTATTTGGATACTCAAGTGCTTATAAACGCTTCATCATATTTCCTTTTTTTCTCTTTAACTTAAATCGCATCCTGTAATTGATTTCACTTAAATGTTGGCATTAATCTGTGCAGAAATACAGATATCTGGGGAGGGGCATGAAGGAAGGCTTGTAGAGAAAGCAGGAAAAAGTGCTGCATCACGTCTGTGGGAAAGGAAATATATAAATAAGTAAAAAGCCGAGGCGTAGTACCTGAGACTCTGTTGCATAACTCCTCCGCCACATGTTCTGTACTCTGGCTGAAGGCAGACATGATCTCATCCTCCAAGTCCTCCACAATGGTTTCACACTGAGGCCGAAAGATGAGCAGAGAGAGGGGTTATTCATGCATACAGAAGATAAACGCGTTCGTCCTTACGAGAGCTTCATGTGCTTGTCATTTCACACAATAGCGGGCACAGCACTCAGTGAAGGTGGCGGCCATCTTTCCCCTCCGTTGTCTTGCCGTTCGGCCATCTTGTCACGCTCAGGCCGAGCTGCAGCACCAGAACTCTACACTGTTTTCACCGATTGGACATTTTTTACCCCCACCCCAAACCACAGATAGTAGCAGACATTTTCAATCCAACATCGGTGTTTAAAAATATTATAAGACAGACTTAGACAGGAATTAAGCATCATAAAAGCCAAGTTTCTGACAAACTGGAACGTAAATTACGCAAAAGTAGTAATAATCGGTTCGGATCAGCGAAACGTCAAAAGGAGGTTTTTGAGTGCCTGAAAGGTACCGGGGGGAAAACAAATACGTCTGTATCATGATTGCAAACAATAATTTAAAAGTCATTAAGACAACTTCCAAGTTCAATAGGTTGTACAATAATCATTGTACAATAAGTTACAGGGACATTTAAGTAAACAAAAGCAGGTTTTCCTCATTCAGTTTGAGATTATTCCCAAATCCAAACTTTATAAACTGAAAAACTGCCAAAATAGCAGATTTACAAGATTACAACGTGTCGCAACGCGTTGGAGAAGAGATTTCTATATAGAGATAAAAAAGTAAAAGTATTTTATTTGTATTTTGTATGGCTTGACATTTTTGTGGGAATCCATCTCAAAACCCTTCTGTCAGAATACCATTCCTGACAGCACTGTGCATATTATAACATCAACAATACTGTATATGCTTGCATAGGACAGATGTCATATTGGATATGGCAGACAAAGTCTAACATGACTAGAGCAAAAAAGATATGATTTATTATGGGCTCTGTACACAAAATACTCACATCTTAAAAAATACACCATCCAGTCCAGTAAAGTCAAACCAAATTTATTCTCTGGGATAGATAGCTTTATCTTTTATTTAGGTCCAGATGCATGGTTTTAAACTTTTAAACTAATATCAGAAATACCGGTGCATGTTAAAAAGGATGACTGCAACAATCTTGGCCCAACAACTATTTCCAAACGCGTTCAAATATAAAATAGAACCATTTAAGTCATGTAAAGTTATGCTGAACTCAGATTATAAAACAACTTGAGAAAGTGGCCAACACATGGCCAACACATGCACAGAAGAGTGTTGTACCAGACTTCAGAATCATGACTCTTTGAAGAAACAAGGTACAGACTAGTATTGCATCACAGATAGTTTGCCATCATACTCACTGCAAATTTCAGGGCAGTGGAAGCGTCCGGTCCATCAAACTGGAAGTTTTTGAAGTCAGGGAAGTCCCCGGGGGTCCCACTGCTCCTGGGGGCAAACCTCTTGTACCGTTTCTCCTTGGTGTCAGGGTCCACGTGGAGGGCATAGTCACTCATACTGTCACACACACCATCCAGCAGCTCACTCAGGTGAGTCTCTGAGCGAGCCAGAGGGACCTGACCAGATAGCAAAAAATAAACAAAAAAAAGTCTGGTAAATACAAATATCAGCTGCCTAAACTGTGGATGAAGAGGGGCCGCATCAAAACAATGAAAGCTAAAAAAAAAAATGTAGTTCAAATGTATTTCAAGTTGTAGTTCAAATCGGAGATGGCCAAGGACTTGTGGGCAACCCATGTGACCACTGAGCTCAATAAAGTGACTTAGCTACATGCTACATGCTACATGCAATGATAAAGTGAATGATCAGGAAATAAATCTCAAAAATAGTCTGCATGGATATCTTAAAAGAAAAATCCAAATGTATTCATCCAAAGTGTCCGGTTCCGCACGACACCCCCATGGGTCACGAGGAGTGACCTCTTGTTTCCGCTGTGTTTTCTCCATCCACACTAACAACGCTCACCCCAAAACTGTGACTTTTAACCTGTGTCACCTCCGCTTGTAGAACTCCCCCACCCCGTCCTGAACCGCATTTCTTCCTCCCCTTGTGGAGGGGACAAAACAGTGAGCGGCAGCAGTGTCTAGACAGGTCAAGACAGGTGCAGCCGCAGCACCCTGGCCCTGCCCCTCAGATGTCCTCCCCGGAAGGAGAAGAGGCTGAAAAAGGAGGGTGATACTGGGAGGGATGGGGAACGGGAGGGGGCTTCACACCTCTCTGTGTGAGGGAGGGGGGGGGGGGGCACAGAGGGGTGAAGGGTGGTGGTTTAGGTGGACATGGAAGAGGCCTCAACAGAAGCCAAGTGCAGGGTAAACAGCCTGGTTTCATCCTGTCCTTTCAAACGCCCCCCCCCCACTCCGTTCCCCTGCTCTTTTTCAGCCTGTACGCCCCCCCCCCATCCATCCTCCAGTGATCAAAGGAGGAAGTCTCTGGTCAGAATGTAGCTGGGAGGGGGGTGGAGGGTTAAAGAGGGGTTGGGATGGTGGGGCGGGGGGTTCTTGGATTTTGTTGCAATGTAGATATATCCCCTGACCCTATTGTCTGCTGCGGAGACCCTTCCGGCCTAGCCTACTGTGATTTTTTTTACACACACACACACACACACACACACGCGCGCATGCACAAACACACACACGCACGTACACACACACACATACGCATGCACGCAAGCACACACACACGCTATGCTTTTTTTTCAGATGTGACTTTGTGACAAAGGGCTTGCGTGTCTCTCTGCCATCTGCTCTCTGGGTCTGGAGGGGGAATCGAGCTGAGCCTCAATTCATTCTTCCTCTCTCTCTTTTTTAACACTGCCTTTCTCTCCTCCGTTTCCATCACTGCAACTCCCCTCCTCCTACCTCTATCCTCTTTTTCCCCCTCAATTCATCTCTCCATCTCTGCTCTCATGGACTACCAGCTCTGCAGCATCCCTCAATTTCTCCATCCATCCACTCGTCCCCTTCTTTTCCTCTCAAGCTTTCTTTCCCTCGAGCCACTCCTCTACCCCTCTTCTCCACAGCGCCGCCACCCCTCTTTTCTCTGTCTATCCCTCTCTTTCCTCCTTTCAGAGCCAGGAAGCTGCTGTATTTAACCTTTCATTCAGCTCAGGGAGATCCCTTGAGCTTGACAAGCACGTTGTGTGGAGAAGGGAAGTGAAGTCAGCCACCAATAGATCGCGGGTACAGCACCAGGCCAAAAGGTTGAAGGGCCAGCATGGTGGGATGTAAGGTCACATCGGCCAAAAGACGATGAGCTTCACCTATCAATCAAAATCTGTTTTTGACAACTTTGACGCCGGGGCAGTGGTACGCCACCACATGGAATAACTAAAAACTAATTCTATGGTAACTGTCTCGCAGAGAATGGAAAATGTTTAAAGTGTTCCTTCAAAATAAATGATAAAATATGTGAGAAATCTTCCCCACATAGTATATGGATTGATCGATATTGATTAACCACTCGAGCCCCATTTTATACTTCATTATACAACAGTGTTGCACAGCAAATATAACAGATATACAAGCTCACAATGTGTCAGGATGCAACGCGTTGAGCAATTTCTGCTACTTTAAAAAAATAAATATTTATGGAAATGTTTCACAAACATTCCCCCAAAACGATATGCCCAAAATAGTGACACCAGGGTTAACTTGGTTAAATTCTGTCAAGATCGTACATCAAAATCACCACACCCCCCCACACCAACCCTATAGGAAAAACTCCCCGTCCCCGTTCCCTGCCACGTAACAGAAACACTTCAATACGTCCCCAACCCTTGGGCTTGGGTTGGAGTCGTTATCATGCCATGCTGCTAAAATGGTTTGGAATTAAAACTCCTTCCTCGCCAGTCACAGCCTGGTGAAAGGGACCTGTCAATCAGCAGCTGGTTTGAAGAATGAGGTGGTGAGAGGGGGGTGGGGGGGGGCGCAAGGCAGGCCCGGCCAAAGAATAGGCTTCTCAGGGATGCTATCCTCCCATTCAATTCCCATTGGACAGACGGGCCATTATTGCACCACTGTGGACAGGGGCCTTTCAATTTTATTGTCTGGGCGATATGGGCTGATGAAGACCCATAAATTAATAATAATATTGTTATCAAAGAGGGCGGAATGTAAAGCAAAGCGTGGGTCTATTAGATGTGTCATTTTGAGACGTGTTTTATTATGCTACTTAAACCTTGGGTTAATAATAAAACGTGCAGGGAAAAAAGGCTTGATGGTACAATATCACTTCATTAGAAGGGCAGGAATATTTCTGAGGTTTGTTTGACTTTCATCAAAGATAGCTACCTCGCACAACACTAGAGGACTATACGCGTTAATTGCCAGAATGTCATTAGTTTATAGCCTGGAGCGGATTCATATTTGGCATTTATTTGAAGAGAGAGAACAGGTGAGCCTCGGAGTCTGCACCATTCTTACTTAATGGCTGGCTTTGCCAAAACATACCCAGAGATGGTGAGAGCTGCAAACAAACTTAAAACACAATGCAAGACAAGAGAAAGAGGATGTCACCTCACTCGATCACACACACCTCTTTTCTTTTCTTCTTTTTCTTTTTTTCAGGCCGAGGCTGTTATATTACGTGTCAGAATGCCATTGTGTACGGACTCATTCTCAATGCATGACTTCCCACCGATCTCTAGGAGATCAGCACGCTACTCCAACTAAGTTCAATGTCTTTGGAGGCCTTAAATGTTTCATTGTTGCAGCGGGCAGGTTGAGAACCTTTTTTTTTTTCGCCCATGCCCCCAGGAAGTCCTACTGTGACCAGGGCCAAAGAGCAGAGACTTAAAACCAGCAAATCCTCCTCTGTGATGGCATCTAAGCTGTGACATCCCAGCCTCTCCGATTCACACCAGGTCAAACGCCGCTGAAAAGGATGGATCCAGGAAGGGCACAGGGATCAAGGTTTGGCTCCCTCTTTAGCTCGCTAACATTTGATGGGCCAACAATGTAACAGGTGGAGGTTTGTTTTGCGGGTTAAGAGAGGAAGAGGGCGGATCTCTGGGCAAACAGAACTATATCTGTTGGATAAACGTGTCTTGTCTGGCTGTTTCACTACACTGTAAAATCCTCAGTGTTAATTTGAGTTTGGTGTTTGGTTACCAAATGTAACCCAAACGTCCATTTGGTCACATTTGTACACTCTCAGTGCTACAAATGAGATAGATTAACACTGAGGATTTGACTATGTATGAAGTCTGCTTGATATTCAAAGACCACTGAATGCCTTGCCTTTTCAAATTGTGAAATTGTTTGTTACAATGGCTAGTTGTTAAATATGATTATGCAATATAATTATGGCAGGCATGACTTATTTGTCAGTTAAACAATTTTATCAATTGATCAATACACACACACACACGCAGAGAGAGAGAGAGAAAGAGAGAGAGAGAGAGAGAGAGAAAGAAAGAGAGAGAGATAGAGCTTAAGGGCAAACTAAATGGAGTCTGAGTAGGACCCACAGGGGGTAAAAGAAGAGTAATTAGCATTCATATATAAATTAATCCAACTTTAGACAGCTGCTTAATGAGAAGCCAGGAATATGACATGTAGATAGCAGCCCCAAAAGAAATGCAGGACACCTGCCTTTGTTGAGGTCCATGACACAAATGTATTATGAAGCACAGTGCATTAGACTGTCGTCCACTGTGTTGTCTGCATGGGTTTACCTCCCATTTTAACCCATTAAAACCTGAGAGGCCGATTCTCAGACTTTCACGATTTTTAGAAAAAGTTCAAAAATAGCAGATGTGCAAGCTTGCAGCGCGTCACTTCGTTCCGCGCTGTGAGCTTGTATATCTGCTATTTTTAATAAACAACGCAAAGATTTTACGTAACACAGATGCTTTCCCGGTTTTAATGGGTTAAATTTCTACGGATAGAATTTGTTGGGTAATTTACTCTGTGCTAATTTTGAGGTGACATACAGAAGGTGTAATTAGTTCACTACGATTTGCCTGTGAATGGAACGATAGTCTCACTGGAAAATGATAGCAGTCTGTTAGAAGCTATCAATGGCTAAACAGGGATTAAGGCAGTGGGGATCAATAGTCAAGATGGACACCTCATGAGAGTCTTCTCCCTGGACAGTAAAAGGTGCTCGGGGCACCGCTGGGACTTGACCTCATTAGGGCTGGAACATCAACCTGGATCCATAGACTCACAGAACCTCAAAGGCAGCAGGCACGGCAATACTGCAGACATTTATTAGTAAGGAGAGCAACCCTAACCCTCTCTGGACAAGGTCTTTTATCAGCTCCCTAATGTTAAGGAACCGTCTTGGCTTGTCAATAGGAAGTTTACAAGCCGAGACGGATGTGGGATTTTCATTTCAAAATTATGTATTTTCACAGCAGGTTTATACTGTAGCACATGTTTGAGCATGCCCGGTCTTGGCAACAGCTTGCTGTTGTTATTGTCTTGTATTTGTATATTCTCTTTGTTCATTGCGAGGATGTTTCCTGTGTGTAATTGCCAGGTAAGTTAGAAATGGGTGAGATTAAATTACATTTTGTGTTTTTGCAGTGAGATAAGACTGATTATTAGCATTAGCCTCATGCAGCCATTTCCCCACAATACCCTTTCTCTATATATTTTACTGTACTTGTAGCTGTACTTGTAAATACATATAAACAGAGTGCATGAAACCCCCCGTAGATCAACTGACATACTTAGACCAGCCCGTTTGGCATCACCAACCATACCACGTTCAAAGTCACTTAAATCATTCTGATGCTCGTTTTGAACTGCAGCAGATCATCTTGACCATGTGCATATGCCTAAATGCATTGAGTTGCTGCCATGTGATTGATTGAATCAAAGTTGCGTTAGGGCACATTTGGACTAGTGTACCGTACCTGATCAAGTCAAATTTTGGTTCGGAACCAGTTGGAAAAATACAGACAGACTGAGACTGGTCTTGTCACGACTCAATCACAGTTTAGCCACGCCCTAGCGAGTGAGCTGCTAGCTCATTCTATGCACTGTTTCAATTCAGAGTGGAGCGAGATTGGAGGGCTGGCCACTAGCCAGTGGCCAGCCACCCTGACTATTTGCCATGAATGGAACAGAGCCTTAATTAGTATCATTGGTAACACCTGTGAAGGAAGTAACAGTATACTATTTCCTGCCAATATGGCTGCTGTGAAAAAGGTCTATAGGATGATGTTATCATCCATCGTGACGTTTGGATGTGCACATTAGAGGGTAGCTACCTGAACCGAGCGGGTCAGACGCATATTCATTTATAATTGATGGTGGGGATTTGGGTCGGACTCGGTCATGTTGTTCATACTGAAAATAAAGTGTACAAATAAATGAAAATGAGAGGCTACCACTGTGTCTGTGTGTTACTTCCTGATTTACGTGACAACGCCCTGCGTTCATGGTAATTGGGAAGGGAACACATGACATGCTTTCAGGTGTAAACACAGCTGTACTGAATGATGGCGGACGTCACACTAAATTTGTCTCCGGTAAAGTTTACAGCTATCGAAAACCAACAGCCAACAGTTGAGTCAATATCATGAAGATGAATATATGTTCATAATCATCAAAGGTAACGCTTACATTGCAGTAATTTGCTACCCTGAGTGAGTCGCATACATTTGTCCATTCTACATTTTAATATATGTATATTATCGGTTAATTAACTGTTAATGAGGGTCAAGTTATCGGTCATGAAAATGTAGTTTAAGCACAATACATTTACCCTAAAATGCATGCAAATGTAATATATTACAATGATAATATGTTTCTGTATATATCTGGCAATGCTGAACATAAAATGTCACCTTTGCATTTAAAAATCATACATTTATACAGTGTACTATACCAGCATAGATGCACACAGCACATCAGTGCATAACTGGCTAGCATTTCTATCAGTGTTAAAGGTCAAGTTATAATTATTCAATTCTTACTTATTTAAAAGGGGTTGACAGTAGCGGAAGTTAAACATTTAACAGGGATAAAATACCAACAAACATCATTGGTTTACAACATTATATAAAGCAACTAATGAATGGAATCCGTTTCACAGTAGATGTCATGATCTGTGTTATTACAAGGCTGTGAAAGCCACAAGAAATGAGTAAACTGTACCTTTTTGTCCATCACGGTGCCATCAGGGTTGAGTCTGAAACTGCCAACATTGATGGTTTTCTTCGGGTCCACTTGGCCGATGGAGTAGCTGATTTCATCCACAATTGCTCTGCATGCTGTGAATAACAGAGACACATAGCCCCATATGAACCCATGCACAGACTCAGACTTAAGGTGTTTCTGGCCGTTTCAGTCTAGGCTGAAACATAAAAGGTGACCACTAGGCCATGATGGCCTCTGCACTCTACTGTAGCAATGATTCTGCCAAGAAAATTAACCACTTAAAAACCCCATATGTTGTTGAGCGGAGCCCTTCCGTTTTCACTCTAAGCTTGCAGATCTGCTATTTTCTGCGAAGTTTTTCCCCAGAATAAGTTTAAGTGGGTTAGGTCTCTTCTGAATATTTTCTCTATAAAACTGTTTGACGTGGTTTACTATTTACTTTAGACCAAACCTCACTAATACTGTGGGCAGTGGTGGCCTAAAGGTGGCCTAAAGGCTAGAGGAGCGCCCTCGTTGCCGGAAGGTTGCCGGGAAAAATCTGGGTGGGGAAGTGAATGTTCACCACTTCCCCAACACCGCTGAAGTGCCCTTGAGCAAGGCACTGAACCCCAACTGCTCCAGTGGAGCTGATTAGTGGCCAACAGCATAAGACTGTGGTTGTACTAGTCAGCTCCCTGGTTTTAATGTGTCTGTCTGTCTGTGTGTTTCTATGTGCAGGGCGTTGCTGAAAATGAGCACTTGTGCTCAGCTACTACCCTGGGTAAATAATTATGATCAATGTGGCAAACTGCAAACTGGATATTGTTCATTTTCAATGAGGGATGATGGTTAAATATGATAAAGTCAAGCAGCAATGTTTAACTTCAACTTGGTTCTCAACTGTATATATATATATTTTTTAAATGACTTGACATTGGCTATGGCAAAATGTTGTTATTTTCATAAACACATCAAAACACAACCATGTACGAGTGAGTGGCTTTAAAAAGTATATTCAAATAAAGTAAAGTTTTGTTATAATACAATGTCAATTTAACATGCAATTATTGGGGATTTCTCAATGGAGTTCTAATATGCAGAAAGCTAAATATTGTATTATAAAATTATTTTTCACTCTTCTAAGGGTGTCTGGTGGAACACATGCTGCTTTATAATGTCTTGCATGTCTCCCCTCTCTCTGGCCTCTGTTTACTTTCTCTAGTGTCTAGTCACTCAGCAAGAAAAAAATTATAATCTTAAGAAGAAAAAGTATCTTTCGGGAAAAAATAAACAAAAACATGTCACTATTACTCGATAGATCACATTGCAGAGAACTCACAATAAATCCCATAAATACCTTTTCAAATAGGTGGTGATTTCCCAATCAGTTCATGTAATTCAAACACAGCATGTTGCTCTGAGAGTGAAATCAGGACGCAATATATTGCATGATGGTGATGAGGTTTATATGTGTAGAACACAATAGCCACATAATTGTCCTTTGTGAACCTCTCATAATTGCCCACCTTTGGGGATCCAGTCCCCCAGGTTGAGAAACATCGGCCAAATGGAACGCTTCAGCCAACAGGCAACACCCAGACCTCACCACAGAAACAGAGCTCCAGCAGAGCTCCATCCATTCAGCATTGACTTACCAGAACAGTACAGCATCTTGTCTCTTTTCCCATGGCTGCTGTTGATGAAGACCAATAGCAGCACCAGAGTCATCTGAATAATCCATGATGCCATGTCAATAACCTTGGGAAGCAGGGAGAGAGGGGGATAGGGGTCACAACCCATTCTGTTGGACATATATAACTGAGTGGCTCTCCATGAGAAAATCAACATAGCGAAGAAAAAAATAAACGGAGTTGAGCAAAGGCAGCATAAAGCCAAAACTGTATTCCTGTTAATATAATAGTTGAGAGGTTTAGGTGAGGGAAAGCAGACGTGGTCTCCACAAAGAACCCCAGTTAACAGGGTTTACATCAACATGGAAAACCCATTAAGGTACATGAGATGAAATATGTTAGAGATGAAA